>NC_091481.1:41470031-41771031 GCF_036971445.1 Narcine bancroftii
GAGGTGCATCCAGCTGCATGTGTCCCTGATAATTACTCCGGCAAGAGGAGCATCCACCTACACTTGTCCCTGATAATTACTCCACCCTGATAATTACACCGGCCAGAGGTGCATCCAGCTGCATGTGTCCTTGATAATTACACTTGCAAGATTTGCATCCAGCTGCACGTCTCCCTGATAATGACTCCGGCAAGAGGTGCATCCAGCTGCAAGTGTCCCTGATAATTACTCTGGTAAGAGGTGCATCCAGCTGCAAGTGAACATTATAATTACACCGGCCAGAGTTGCATCCAGCTGCACGTGTCCCTGATAATTACTCCGGCAAGAGGTGCATCCAGCTGCATGTGTCCCTGATAATTACACTGGCAAAAGGTGCATCCAGCTGCAGGTGACCCTGATAATTACATCAGCCAGAGGTGCATCCAGTTGCATGTGTCCCTGATAATTACTCTGGATAAGAGGTGCATCCAACTTCAAGTATCGCTGATAATTACACTGGCAAGAGTTGCATGAAGCTGTATGTGTCCATGATAATTACACTGGCAAGAGGTGCATCCAGCTCCACGTGTCCCTGATAATTAAAAAGACAAGAGGTGCATCAATCTGCACGTGTTCCTGATAATTACTCTGGCAAGAGGTGCATCCAGCTGCACGTGTCCCTGATCATTACTATGGTAAGAGGTGCATCCAGCTGCAAGTGAACATTATAATTACACCGGCCAGAGGTGCATCCAGCTGCATGTGTCCCTGATAATTACACTGGCAAGAGGTGCATCCCGCTGCACGTGTCCCTGATCATTACTATGGTAAGAGGTGCATCCAGCTGCAGGTGACCCTGATAATTACATCAGCCAGAGGTGCATCCAGCTGCATGTGTCCCTGATAATTACTCTGGCAAGAGGTGCATCCAACTTCAAGTATTGCTGATAATTGCATTGGCAAGAGTTGTATCCAGCTGTATGTGTCCATGATAATTACACTGGCAAGAGGTGCATCCAGCTGCACGTATCACTGATAAGCACTCTGGCAAAAGGTGTATCCAGCTGCACGTATCCCTGATAATTACTCCGGCAAGAGGAACATCCAGCTACACGTGTCGCAGATAATTACACTGGCAAGAATTACATCCAGCTGCAAGTGACCCTGATAATTACACCGGCCAGAGGTGCATCCAGCTGCATGTGTCCCTGATAATTAATCTGGAAAGATTTGCATCCAGCTGAACGTGTCCCTGATAATTACTCTGGCAAGAGGTGCATCCAGCTGCACGGGTCCCTGATAATTACTCTGGAAAGAGGTGCATCCAGCTGCAAGTGACCCTGATAATTACACCGGCCAGAGGTGCATCCAGCTGCATGTGTCCCTGATAATTACACTGGCAAGAGGTGCATCCAGCTGCAGGTGACCCTGATAATTACATCAGCCAGAGGTGCATCCAGCTGCATGTGTCCCTGATAATTACTCTTGATAAGAGGTGCATCCAACTTCAAGTATCGCTGATAATTACACTGGCAAGAGTTGCATGGAGCTGTATGTGTCCATGATAATTACACTGGCAAGAGGTGCATCCAGCTGCACGTGTCCCTGATATTTACTCCGGCAAGAGGTGCATCCAGCTGCACGTGTCCCTGATCATTAAAAAGACAAGAGCTGCATCCATCTCCACGTGTCCCTGATAATTACTCTGGCAAGAGGTGCATCCAGCTGCACGTGTCCCTGATCATTACTATGGTAAGATGTGCATCCAGCTGCAGGTGACCCTGATAATTACCCTGGCCAGAGGTGCATCCAGCTTCAAGTGAACCTTATAATTACAGCGGCAAGAGTTACATCCAGCTGCAAGTGACCCTGATAATTACTCCGGCAAGAGGTGCATCCAGCTGCATGTGTCCCTGATAATTATTCCGGCAAGAGATGCATCCAGCTGTACGTGTCCCTGATAATTACTCGGCAAGACGTGCATCCAGCTGCATGTGTCCCTGATAATTACTCCGGCAAGAGGAGCATCCAGCTACACGTGTCCCTGATAATTACTCCACCCTGATAATTACACCGGCCAGATGTGCATCCAGCTACATGTGTCCCTGATAATTACACTGGCAAGATTTGCATCCAGCTGAACGTGTCCCTGATAATTACTCCGGCAAGAGGTGCATCCAGCTGCAAGTGTCCCTGATAATTACTCTGGCAAGAGGTGCATCCAGCTGCAGGTGATCCTGATAATTACACCAGACAGAGGTGCATCCAGCTGCAAGTGACCCTGATAATTACTCCGGCAAGAGGTCCATCCAGCTGCACGTGTCCCTTATAATTACAAAGACAAGAGGTGCATCCAGCTGCACATGTCCCTGATAATAACTCCGGCAAGAGGTGCATCCAGCTGCAAGTGACCCTGATAATTACACTGGCAAGAGATGAATCCAGCTGCACGTGTCCCTGATAATTATACCGGCAAGAGGTTCATCCAGCTGCAAGTGACCCTGATAATTACACCAGCAAAAGGTGCATCCAGCTGCATGTGTCCCTGATAATTACAGTGGCAAGAGGTGCATCCAGCTGCAGGTGACCCTGATAATTACATCAGACAGAGCTGCATCCAGCTGCATGTGTCCCTGATAATTACTCTGGCAAGAGGTGCATCCAACTTCAAGTATTGCTGATAATTGCATTGGCAAGAGTTGTATCCAGCTGTATGTGTCCATGATAATTACACTGGCAAGAAGTGCATCCAGCTGCACGTATCACTGATAAGTACTCTGGCAAAAGGTGTATCCAGCTGCACGTATCCCTGATAATTACTCCGGCAAGAGGAACATCCAGCTACACGTGTTCCAGATAATTACTCTGGCAAGAATTACATCCAGCTGCAAGTGACCCTATAATTACACCGGCCAGAGGTGCATCCAGCTGCATGTGTCCCTGATAATTAATCTGGCAAGATTTGCATCCAGCTGAACGTGTCCCTGATAATTACTCTGGCAAGAGGTGCATCCAGCTGCACGGGTCCCTGATAATTACTCTGGCAAGAGGTGCATCCAGCTGCAGGTGACCCTGATAATTACACCGGCCAGAGGTGCATCCAGCTGCATGTGTCCCTGATAATTACACTGGCAAGAGGTGCATCCAGCTGCAGGTGACCCTGATAATTACATCAGCCAGAGGTGCATCCAGCTGCATGTGTCCCTGATAATTACTCTTGATAAGAGGTGCATCCAACTTCAAGTATCGCTGATAATTACACTGGCAAGAGTTGCATGAAGCTGTATGTGTCCATGATAATTACACTGGCAAGAGGTGCATCCAGCTGCAAGTGACCCTGATAATTACTCCGGCAAGAGGTGCATCCAGCTGCACGTGTCCCTGATAATTACAAAGACAAGAGGTGCATCCAGCTGCACATGTCCCTGATAATTACTCCGGAAAGAAGTGTATCCAGCTGCAAGTGACCCTGATAATTACACTGGCAAGAGGTGAATCCAGCTGCACGTGTCCCTGATAATTATACCGGCAAGAGGTTCATCCAGCTGCAAGTGACCCTGATAATTACACCAGCAAGAGGTGCATCCAGCTGCATGTGTCCCTGATAATTACAGTGGCAAGAGGTGCATCCAGCTGCAGGTGACCCTGATAATTACATCAGACAGAGCTGCATCCAGCTGCAAGTGACCCTGATAATTACTCCGGCAAGAGGTGCATCCAGCTGCACGTGTCCCTGATAATTACAAAGACAAGAGGTGTATACAGCTGCACATGTCCCTGATAATTACTCCGGCAAGAGGTGTATCCAGCTGCAAGTGACCCTGATAATTACACTGGCAAGAGGTGAATCCAGCTAGACGTGTCCCAGATAATTACTCTGGCAAGAATTACATCCAGCTGCAAGTGACCCTGAAATTACACCGGCCAGAGGTGCATCCAGCTGCATGTGTCCCTGATAATTAATCTGGCAAGATTTGCATCCAGCTGAACGTTTCCCTGATAATTACTCCGGCAAGAGGTGGATCCAGCTGCACGTGTCCCTGATAATTACTCCGGCAAGAGGTGCATCCAGCTGCACGGGTCCCTGATAATTACTCTGGCAAGAGGTTCATCCAGCTGCAAGTGACCCTGATAATTACACCGGCCAGAGGTGCATCCAGCTGCATGTGTCCCTGATAATTAATCTGGCAATATTTGCATCCAGCTGAACGTGTCCCTGATAATTACTCCGGAAAGAGGTGCATCCATCTGCACGTGTCCCTGATAATTACTCTAGCAAGAGGTGCATCCAGCTGCACGTGTCCCTGATCATTGCTATGGTAAGAAGTGCATCCAGCTGCAGGTGACCCTGATAATTACACTGGCCTGAGGTGCATCCAGCTGCAAGTGAACCTTATAATTGCAGCGGCAAGAGTTACATCCAGCTCCAAGTGACCCTGAGAATTACTCTGGCAAGAGGTGCATCCAAATTCAAGTATTGCTGATAATTGCATTGGCAAGAGTTGTATCCAGCTGTATGTGTCCATGATAATTACACTGGCAAGAGGTGCATCCAGCTGCACGTGTCCCTGATCATTACTATGGTAAGAGGTGCATCCAGCTGCAGGTGACCCTGATAATTACCCTGGCCAGAGGTGCATCCAGCTTCAAGTGAACCTTATAATTACAGCGGCAAGAGTTACATCCAGCTGCAAGTGACCCTGATAATTACTCCGGCAAGAGGTGCATCCAGCTGCATGTGTCCCTGATAATTATTCCGGCAAGAGATGCATCCAGCTGTACGTGTCCCTGATAATTACTCGGCAAGAGGTGCATCCAGCTGCATGTGTCCCTGATAATTACTCCGGCAAGAGGAGCATCCAGCTACACGTGTCCCTGATAATTACTCCACCCTGATAATTACACCAGCCAGAGGTGCATCCAGCTACATGTGTCCATGATAATTACACTGGCAAGATTTGCATCCAGCTGAACGTGTCCCTGATAATTACTCCGGCAAGAGGTGCATCCAGCAGCAAGTGTCCCTGATAATTACTCTGGCAAGAGGTGCATCCAGCTGCAGGTGATCCTGATAATTACACCAGACAGAGGTGCATCCAGCTGCAAGTGACCCTGATAATTACTCCGGCAAGAGGTGCATCCAGCTGCATGTGTCCATGATAATTACAAAGACAAGAGGTGCATCCAGCTGCACATGTCCCTGATAATTACTCCGGCAAGAGGTGCATCCAGCTGCAAGTGACCCTGATAATTACACTGGCAAGAGGTGAATCCAGCTGCACGTGTCCCTGATAAATATACCGGCAAGAGGTTCATCCAGCTGCAAGTCACCCTGATAATTACACCAGCAAAAGGTGCATCCAGCTGCATGTGTCCCTGATAATTACAGTGGCAAGAGGTGCATCCAGCTGCAGGTGACCCTGATAATTACATCAGCCAGAGGTGCATCCAGCTGCATGTGTCCCTGATAATTACTCTGGCAAGAGGTGCATCCAAATTCAAGTATTGCTGATAATTGCATTGGCAAGAGTTGTATCCAGCTGTATGTGTCCATGATAATTACACTGGCAAGAGGTGCATCCAGCTGCACGTATTCCTGATAAGTACTCTGGCAAAAGGTGTATCCAGCTGCACGTATCCCTGATAATTACTCCGGCAAGAGGAACATCCAGCTACACGTGTCGCAGATAATTACACTGGCAAGAATTACATCCAGCTGCAAGTGACCCTGATAATTACACCGGCCAGAGGTGCATCCAGCTGCATGTGTCCCTGATAATTAATCTGGCAAGATTTGCATCCAGCTGAACGTGTCCCTGATAATTACTCTGGCAAGAGGTGCATCCAGCTGCAAGGGTCCCTGATAATTACTCTGGCAAGAGGTGCATCCAGCTGCAAGTGACCCTGATAATTACACCGGCCAGAGGTGCACCCAGCTGCATGTGTCCCTGATAATTACACTGGCAAGAGGTGCATGAATCTGTATGTGTCCATGATAATTACACTGGCAAGAGGTGCATCCAGCTGCAAGTGACCCTGATAATTACTCCGGCAAGAGGTGCATCCAGCTGCACGTGTCCCTGATAATTACAAAGACAAGAGGTGCATCCAGCTGCACATGTCCCTTATAATTACTCCGGCAAGAGGTGTATCCAGCTGCAAGTGACCCTGATAATTACACTTGCAAGAGGTGAATCCAGCTGCACGTGTCCCTGATAATTATACCGGCAAGGGGTTCATCCAGCTGCAAGTGACCCTGATCATTACACCAGCAAGAGGTGCATCCAGCTGCATGTGTCCCTGATAATTACAGTGGCAAGAGGTGCATCCAGCTGCAGGTGACCCTGATAATTACATCAGCCAGAGCTGCATCCAGCTGCAAGTGACCCTGATAATTACTCCGGCAAGAGGTGCATCCAGCTGCGCGTGTCCCTGATAATGACTCCGGCAAAAGGTGCATCCAGCTGCAAGTGTCCCTGATAATTACTCTGGTAAGAGGTGCATCCAGCTGCAAGTGAACATTATAATTACACCGGCCAGAGTTACATCCAGCTGCAAGTGACCCTGATAATTACTCCAGCAAGAGGTGCATCCAGCTGCATGTGTCCCTGATAATTATTCCGGCAAGAGATGCATCCAGCTGTACGTGTCCCTGATAGTTACTCGGGCAAGAGGTGCATCCAGCTGCATGTGTCCCTGATAATTACTCCGGCAAGAGGTGCATCCAGCTGCACGTGTACCTGATAATTACAAAGACAAGAGGTGCATCCAGCTGCACGTGTCCCTGATAATTACTCTGGCAAGAGGTGCATCCAGCTGCACGTGTCCCTGATCATTACTATGGTAAGAGGTGCATCCAGCTGCAGGTGACCATGATAATTACACTGGCCAGAGGTGCATCCAGCTGCAAGTGAACCTTATAATTACAGCGGCAAGAGTTACATCCAGCTGCAAGTCACCCTGAGAATTACTCCGGCAAGAGGTGCATCCAGCTGCATGTGTCCCTGATAATTATTCCGGCAAGAAATGCATGCAGCTGTGCGTGTCCCTGATAATTACAGTGGCAAGAGGTGCATCCAGCTGCACATGTCCCTGATAATTACTCCGGCAAGAGGTGCATCCAGCTGCATGTGTCCCTGATAATTACTCTGGCAAGAGGTGCATCCAGCTGCACGTGTCCCTGATCATTACTATGGTAAGAGGTGCATCCAGCTGCAGGTGACCCTGATAATTACACTGGCCAGAGGTGCATCCAGCTGCAAGTGACCCTGATAATTACACTGGCCAGTGGTGCATCCAGCTGCAAGTGAACCTTATAATTACAGCGGCAAGAGTTACATCCAGCTGCAAGTGACCCTGATAATTACTCCGGCAAGAGGTGCATCCAGCTGCATGTGTCCCTGATAATTATTCCGGCAAGAGATGCATCCAGCTGTACGTGTCCCTGATAATTACAGTGGCAAGAGGTGCATCCACTGCAGGTGACCCTGATAATTACATCAGCCAGAGGTGCGTCCAGCTGCATGTGTCCCTGATAATTACTCTGGATAAGAGGTGCATCCAACTACAAGTATCGCTGATAATTACACTGGCAAGAGTTGCATCCAGCAGTATGTGTCCATGATAATTACACTGGCAAGAGGTACATCCAGCTCCAAGTGTCCCTGATAATTAAAAACACAAGAGCTGCATCCATCTCCACGTGTCCCTGATAATTACTCTGGCAAGAGGTGCATCCAGCTGCACGTGTCCCTGATCATTACTATGGTAAGAGGTGCATCCAGCTGCAGGTGACCCTGATAATTACCCTGGCCAGAGGTGCATCCAGCTTCAAGTGAACCTTATAATTACAGCGGCAAGAGTTACATCCAGCTGCAAGTGACCCTGATAATTACTCCGGCAAGTGGTGCATCCAGCTGCATGTGTCCCTGATAATTATTCCGGCAAGAGATGCATCCAGCTGTACGTGTCCCTGATAGTTACTCGGGCAAGAGGTGCATCCAGCTGCATGTGTCCCTGATAATTACTCCGGCAAGAGGTGTATCCAGCTGCAAGTGACCCTGATAATTACACTGGCAAGAGGTGAATCCAGCTGTACGTGTCCCTGATAATTATACCGGCAAGAGGTTCATCCAGCTGCAAGTGACCCTGATAATTACACCAGCAAGAGGTGCATCCAGCTGCATGTGTCCCTGATATTTACAGTGGCAAGAGGTGCATCCAGCTGCAGGTGACCCTGATAATTACATCAGCCAGAGGTGCATCCAGCTGCATGTGTCCCTGATAATTACTCTGGCAATAGGTGCATCCAACTTCAAGTATTGCTGATAATTACATTGGCAAGAGTTGTATCCAGCTGTATGTGTCCATGATAATTACACTGGCAAGAGGTGCATCCAGCTGCACGTGTCCCTGATAATTACTCCTTCAAGAGGTGCATCCAGCTGCACGGGTCCCTGATAATTACTCTGGCAAGAGGTGCATCCAGCTGCAAGTGACCCTGATATTTACACCGGCCAGAGGTGCATCCAGCTGCATGTGTCCCTGATAATTAATCTGGCAATATTTGCATCCAGCTGAACGTGTCCCTGATAATTACTCCGGCAAGAGGTGCATCCAGCTGCACGTGTCCCTGATAATTACTCTGGCAAGAGGTGCATCCAGCTGCACGTGTCCCTGATCATTACTATGGTAAGAGGTGCATCCAGCTGCAGGTGACCCTGATAATTACACTGGCCAGAGGTGCATCCAGCTGCAAGTGAACCTTATAATTACAGCGGCAAGAGTTACATCCAGCTGCAAGTCACCCTGAGAATTACTCCGGCAAGAGGTGCATCCAGCTGCATGTGTCCCTGATAATTATTCTGGCAAGAGATGCATCCAGCTGTGCGTGTCCCTGATAATTACAGTGGCAAGAGGTGCATCCAGCTGCACACGTCCCTGATAATTACATCAGCCAAAGGTGCATCCAGCTGCATGTGTCCCTGATAATTACTCTGGCAAGAGGTGCATCCAACTTCAAGTATCGCTGATAATTACACTGGCAAGAGTTGTATCCAACTGTATGTGTCCATGATAATTACTCTGGCAAGTGGTGCATCCAGCTGAACGTATCCCTTATAATTACAGCAGCAAGAGTTACATCCAGCTGCAAGTGACCCTGATAATTACTCCGGCAAGAGGTGCATCCAGCTGCATGTGTCCCTGATCATTACTCTGGCAAGTGGTGCATCCAGCTGAACGTATCCCTTATGATTAGAGCGCCAAGAGTTACATCCAGATGCAAGTGACCCTGATAATTACTCCGGCAAGAGGTGCATCCAGCTGCATTTATCCCTGTTAATTGTTCCAGCAAGAGATGCATCCAGCTGTACGTGTCCCTGATAATTACTCCGGCAAGAGGTGCATCCAGCTGCATGTATCCCTGATAATTACTCCGGCAAGAGTTGCATCCAGCTGCACATGTCCCTGATAATTACTCCGGCAAGAGGTGCATCCACCTGCATGTGTCCCTGATAATTACTCCGGCAAGAGGAGCAACCAGCTACACGTGTCCCTGATAATTACTCCACCCTGATAATTACACCGGCCAGAGGTGCATCCAGCTGCATGTGTCCCTGATAATTACACTGGCAAGATTTGCATCCAGCTGCATGTGTCCCTGATATTTACAGTGGCAAGAGGTGCATCCAGCTGCAGGTGACCCTGATAATTACATCAGCCAGAGGTGCATCCAGCTGCATGTGTCCCTGATAATTACTCTGGCAATAGGTGCATCCAACTTCAAGTATTGCTGATAATTACATTGGCAAGAGTTGTATCCAGCTGTATGTGTCCATGATAATTACACTGGCAAGAGGTGCATCCAGCTGCACGTATCCCTGATAAGTAATCTGGCAAGAGGTGTATCCAGCTGCACGTGTCCCTGATAATTACTCCAGCAAGAGGAACATCCAGCTGCAAGTGACCCTGATAATTACACCGGCCAGAGGTGCATCCAGCTGCATGTGTCCCTGATAATTAATCTGGCAAGATTTGCATCCAGCTGAACGTGTCCCTGATAATTTCTCCGGCAAGAGGTGGATCCAGCTGCACGTGTCCCTGATAATTACTCCTTCAAGAGGTGCATCCAGCTGCACGGGTCCCTGATAATTACTCTGGCAAGAGGTGCATCCAGCTGCAAGTGACCCTGATACTTACACCGGCCAGAGGTGCATCCAGCTGCATGTGTCCCTGATAATTAATCTGGCAATATTTGCATCCAGCTGAACGTGTCCCTGATAATTACTCCGGCAAGAGGTGCATCCAGCTGCACGTGTCCCTGATAATTACCCTGGCAAGAGGTGCATCCAGCTGCACGTGTCCCTGATCATTACTATGGTAAGAGGTGCATCCAGCTGCAGGTGACCCTGATAATTACACTGGCCAGAGGTGCATCCAGCTGCAAGTGAACCTTATAATTACAGCGGCAAGAGTTACATCCAGCTGCAAGTCACCCTGAGAATTACTCCGGCAAGAGGTGCATCCAGCTGCATGTGTCCCTGATAATTATTCCGGCAAGAGATGCATCCAGCTGTGCGTGTCCCTGATAATTACAGTGGCAAGAGGTGCATCCAGCTGCACATGTCCCTGATAATTACTCCGGCAAGAGGTGCATCCAGCTGCATGTGTCCCTGATAATTACTCCGGCAAGAGGAGCAACCAGCTACACGTGTCCCTGATAATTACTCCACCCAGATAATTACACCGGCCAGAGGTGCATCCAGCTGCATGTGTCCCTGATAATTACACTGGCAAGATTTGCATCCAGCTGCAGGTGACCCAGATAATTACATCAGCCAGAGGTGCATCCAGCTGCATGTGTCCCTGATAATTACTCTGGCAAGAGGTGCATCCAACTTCAAGTATCGCTGATAATTACACTGGCAAGAGTTGTATCCAACTGTATGTGACCATGATAATTACTCTGGCAAGTGGTGCATCCAGCTGAACGTATCCCATATAATTACAGCAGCAAGAGTTACATCCAGCTGCAAGTGACCCTGATAATTACTCCGGCAAGAGGTGCATCCAGCTGCATGTGTCCCTGATCATTACTCTGGCAAGTGGTGCATCCAGCTGAACGTATCCCTTATGATTAGAGCGCCAAGAGTTACATCCAGCTGCAAGTGACCCTGATAATTACTCCGGCAAGAGGTGCATCCAGCTGCATTTATCCCTGTTAATTGTTCCGGCAAGAGTGCATCCAGCTGCATGTGTCCCTGATAATTAATCTGGCAATATTTGCATCCAGCTGAACGTGTCCCTGATAATTACTCCGGCAAGAGGTGCATCCACCTGCATGTGTCCCTGATAATTACTCCGGCAAGAGGAGCATCCAGCTACACGTGTCCCTGATAATTACTCCACCCTGATAATTACACCGGCCAGAGGATCATCCAGCTGCATGTGTCCCTGATAATTACACTGGCAAGATTTGCATCCAGCTGAACGTGTCCCTGATAATTACTCTGGCAAGAGGTGCATCCAGCTGCAGGTGACCCTGATAATTACATCAGACAGAGCTGCATCCAGCTGCAAGTGACCCTGATAATTACTCCGGCAAGAGGTGCATCCAGCTGCACGTGTCCCTGATAATTACAAAGACAAGAGGTGCATCCAGCTGCACATGTCCCTGATAATTACTCCGGCAAGAGGTGTATCCAGCTGCAATTGACCCTGATAATTACACTGGCAAGAGGTGAATCCAGCTACACGTGTCCCAGATAATTACTCTGGCAAGAATTACATCCAGCTGCAAGTGACCCTGATAATTACACCGGCCAGAGGTGCATCCAGCTGCATGTGTCCCTGATAATTAATCTGGCAAGATTTGCATCCAGCTGAACGTTTCCCTGATAATTACTCCGGCAAGAGGTGGATCCAGCTGCACGTGTCCCTGATAATTACTCTGGCAAGAGGTGCATCCAGCTGCACGGGTCCCTGATAATTACTCTGGCAAGAGGTTCATCCAGCTGCAATTGACCCTGATAATTACACCGGCTAGAGGTTCATCCAGCTGCATGTGTCCCTGATAATTAATCTGGCAATATTTGCATCCAGCTGAACGTGTCCCTGATAATTACTCCGGCAAGAGGTGCATCCATGTGCACGTGTCCCTGATAATTACTCTGGCAAGAGGTGCATCCAGCTGCACGTGTCCCTGATCATTACTATGGTAAGATGTGAATCCAGCTGCAGGTGACCCTGATAATTACACTGGCCAGAGGTGCATCCAGCTGCAAGTGAACCTTATAATTACAGCGGCAAGAGTTACATCCAGCTGCAAGTGACCCTGAGAATTACTCTGGCAAGGGGTGCATCCAGCTGCATGTTTCCCTGATAATTATTCTGGCAAGAGATGCATCCAGCTGCACATGTCCCTGATAATTACTCCGGCAAGAGGTGCATCCAGCTACACGTGTCCCTGATAATTAATCCACAGCTGATAATTACAGTGTCAAGAGGTGCATCCAGCTGCACATGTCCCTGATAATTACTACGGCAAGAGGTGCATCCAGCTACACGTGTCCCTGATAATTACTCCACCCTGATAATTACACCGGCCAGAGGTGCATCCAGCTGCATGTGTCCCTGATAATTACACTGGCAAGATTTGCATGCAGCTGCAGGTGACCCTGATAATTACGTCAGCTTGAGGTGCATCCAGCTGCATGTGTCCCTGATAATTACTCTGGCAAGAGTTGTATCCAGCTGTATGTGTCCATGATAATTACACTGGCAAGAGGTGCATCCAGCTGCACGTATCCCTGATAAGTACTCTGGCGAGAGGTGCATCGAGCTGCACGTGCCCCTGATAATTAGTCCGGCAAGAGGTGCATCCAGCTGCAAGTGACCCTGATAATTACACTGGCAAGAGGTGAATCCAACTACACGTGTCCCAGATAATTACACCGGCAAGAGGTTTATCCAGCTCCAAGTGACCCTGATAATTACACCAGCAAGAGGTGCATCCAGCTGCATGTGTCCCTGATAATTACTCCGGCAAGAGGAGCATCCACCTACACTTGTCCCTGATAATTACTCCACCCTGATAATTACAGCGGCCAGAGGTGCATCCAGCTGCATGTGTCCTTGATAATTGCACTGGCAAGATTTGCATCAAGCTGCACGTCTCCCTGATAATGACTCCGGCAAGAGGTGCATCCAGCTGCAAGTGTCCCTGATAATTACTCTGGTAAGAGGTGCATCCAGCTGCAAGTGAACATTATAATTACACCGGCCAGAGTTGCATCCAGCTGCACGTGTCCCTGATAATTACTCCGGCAAGAGGTGCATCTAGCTGCATGTGTCCCTGATAATTACACTGGCAAGAGGTGCATCCCGCTGCAGGTGACCCTGATAATTACATCAGCCAGAGGTGCATCCAGTTGCATGTGTCCCTGATAATTACTCTGGATAAGAGGTGCATCCAACTTCAAGTATCGCTGATAATTACACTGGCAAGTGTTGCATGAAGCTGTATGTGCCCATGATAATTACACTGGCAAGAGGTGCATCCAGCTCCACGTGTCCCTGATAATTAAAAAGACAAGAGGTGCATCAATCTGCACGTGTTCCTGATAATTACTTGGTAAGAGGTGCATCCAGCTGCACGTGTCCCTGATCATTACTATGGTAAAAGGTGCATCCAGCTGCAGGTGACCCTGATAATTACACTGGCCAGAGGTGCATCCAGCTGCAAGTGAACCTTATAATTACAGCGGCAAGAGTTACATCCAGCTGCAAGTGACCCTGATAATTACAAAGACAAGAGGTGCATCCAGCTGCATGTGTCCCTGATAATTATTCCAGCAAGAGATGCATCCAGCTGTACGTGTCCCTGATAATTACAGTGGCAAGAGGTGCATCCAGCTCGACGTGTCCCTGATAATGACTCCGGAAAGATGTGCATCCAGCTGCAAGTGTCCCTGATAATTACTCTGGCAAGAGGTGCATCCACTGCAGGTGACCCTGATAATTACATCAGCCAGAGGTGCGTCCAGCTGCATGTGTCCCTGATAATTACTCTGGATAAGAGGTGCATCCAACTACAAGTATCGCTGATAATTACACTGGCAAGAGTTGCATCCAGCTGTATGTGTCCATGATAATTACACTGGCAAGAGGTACATCCAGCTCCACGTGTCCCTGATAATTAAAAAGACAAGTGCTGCATTCATCTCCACGTGTCCCTGATAATTACTCTGGCAAGAGGTGCATCCAGCTGCACGTGTCCCTGATCATTACTATGGTAAGAGCTGCATCCAGCTGCAGGTGACCCTGATAATTACCCTGGCCAGAGGTGCATCCAGCTTCAAGTGAACCTTATAATTACAGCGGCAAGAGTTACATCCAGCTGCAAGTCACCCTGAGAATTACTCCGGCAAGAGGTGCATCCAGCTGCATGTGTCCCTGATAATTATTCTGGCAAAAGATGCATCCAGCTGTACGTGTCCCTGATAATTACTCGGGCAAGAGGTGCATCCAGCTGCATGTGTCCCTGATAATTACTCCGGCAAGAGGAGCATCCAGCTACACGTGTCCCTGATAATTACTCCACCCTGATAATTACACCGGCCAGAGGTGCATCCAGCTGCATGTGTCCCTGATAATTACAGTGGCAAGAGGTGCATCCAGCAACAGGTGACCCTGATAATTGCATCAGCCAGAGGTGCATCCCGCTGCATGTGTCCCTGAGAATTACTCTGGCAAGAGGTGCATCAAACTTCAAGTATTGCTGATAATTGCATTGGCAAGAGTTGTATCCAGCTGTATGTGTACATGATAATTACACTGGCAAGAGGTGCATCCAGCTGCACGTATCCCTGATAAGTACTGTGGCAAGAGGTGTATCCAGCTGCACGTGTCCCTGATAATTTCACAGGCAAGAGGAACATCCAGCTACACGTGTCCCAGATAATTACTCTGGCAAGAATTACATCCAGCTGCAAGTGACCCTATAATTACACCGGCCAGAGGTGTATCCAGCTGCATGTGTCCCTGATAATTATTCCGGCAAGAGATGCATCCAGCTGTGCGTGTCCCTGATAATTACAGTGGCAAGAGGTGCATCCAGCTGCACATGTCCCTGATAATTACTCCGGCAAGAGGTGCATCCAGCTGCATGTGTCCCTAATAATTACTCCGGCAAGAGGAGCAACCAGCTACACGTGTCCCAGATAATTACTCTGGCAAGAATTACATCGAGCTGCAAGTGACCCTGATAATTACACTGGCCAGAGGTGCATCCAGCTGCATGTGTCCCTGATAATTACTCCGGCAAGAGGAGCATCCACCTACACTTGTCCCTGATAATTACTCCACCCTGATAATTACACCGGCCAGAGGTGCATCCAGCTGCATGTGTCCTTGATAATTACACTTGCAAGATTTGCATCCAGCTGCACGTCTCCCTGATAATGACTCCGGCAAGAGGTGCATCCAGCTGCAAGTGTCCCTGATAATTACTCTGGTAAGAGGTGCATCCAGCTGCAAGTGAACATTATAATTACACCGGCCAGAGTTGCATCCAGCTGCACGTGTCCCTGATAATTACTCCGGCAAGAGGTGCATCCAGCTGCATGTGTCCCTGATAATTACACTGGCAAAAGGTGCATCCAGCTGCAGGTGACCCTGATAATTACATCAGCCAGAGGTGCATCCAGTTGCATGTGTCCCTGATAATTACTCTGGATAAGAGGTGCATCCAACTTCAAGTATCGCTGATAATTACACTGGCAAGAGTTGCATGAAGCTGTATGTGTCCATGATAATTACACTGGCAAGAGGTGCATCCAGCTCCACGTGTCCCTGATAATTAAAAAGACAAGAGGTGCATCAATCTGCACGTGTTCCTGATAATTACTCTGGCAAGAGGTGCATCCAGCTGCACGTGTCCCTGATCATTACTATGGTAAGAGGTGCATCCAGCTGCAAGTGAACATTATAATTACACCGGCCAGAGGTGCATCCAGCTGCATGTGTCCCTGATAATTACACTGGCAAGAGGTGCATCCCGCTGCACGTGTCCCTGATCATTACTATGGTAAGAGGTGCATCCAGCTGCAGGTGACCCTGATAATTACACTGGCCAGAGGTGCATCCAGCTGCAAGTGAACCTTATAATTACAGCGGCAAGAGTTACATCCAGCTGCAAGTGACCCTGAGAATTACTCCGGCAAGAGGTGCATCCAGCTGCATGTGTCCCTGATAATTATTCCGGCAAGTGATGCATCCAGCTGTGCGTGTCCCTGATAATTACAGTGGCAAGAGGTGCATCCAGCTGCACATGTCCCTGATAATTACTCTGGCAAGAGGAGCATCCACCTACACTTGTCCCTGATAATTACTCCACCCTGATAATTACACCGGCCAGAGGTGCATCCAGCTGCATGTGTCCTTGATAATTACACTGGCAAGATTTGCATCCAGCTGAACGTGTCCCTGATAATGACTCCGGCAAGAGGTGCATCCAGCTGCAAGTGTCCCTGATAATTACTCTGGTAAAAGGTGCATCCAGCTGCAAGTGAACATTATAATTACACCGGCCAGAGGTTCATCCAGCTGCATGTGTCCCTGATAATTACACCCTGAGGTGCATCCAGCTGCATGTATCCTTGATAATTACACTGGCAAGATTTGCATCCAGCTGAACGTGTCCCTGATAATGACTCCGGCAAGAGGTGCATCCAGCTGAAAGTGTCCCTGATAATTACTCTGGTAAGAGGTGCATCGAGCTGCAAGTGAACATTATAATTACACCGGCCAGAGGTGCATCCAGCTGCATGTATCCCTGATAATTACACTGGCAAGATTTGCATCCAGCTGAACGTATCCCTGATAATTACTCTAGTAAGAGGTGCATCCAGCTGCAGGTGACCCTGATAATTACATCAGCCAGAGGTGCATCCAGCTGCATGTCTCCCTGATAATTACTCTGGCAAGAGGTGCATCCAACTTAAAGTATTGCTGATAATTACATTGGCAAGAGTTTTATCCAGCTGTATGTGTCCATGATAATTACACTGGCAAGAGGTGCATCCAGCTGCACGTATCCCTGACAAGTACTCTGGCAAGAGGTGCATCCAGCTGCACGTGTCCCTGATAATTACTCCGGCAAGAGGTGCATCCAGCTGCATGTGTCCCTAATAATTACTCCGGCAAGAGGAGCAACCAGCTACACGTGTCCCTGATAATTACTCCACCCTGATAATTACATCGGCCAGAGATGCATCCAGCTGCATGTGTCCCAGATAATTACACTGGCAAGATTTGCATCCAGCTGCAGGTGACCCTGATAATTACATCAGCCAGAGGTGCATCCAGCTGCATGTGTCCCTGATAATTATTCCGGCAAGAGATGCATCCAGCTGTGCGTGTCCCTGATAATTACAGTGGCAAGAGGTGCATCCAGCTGCACATGTCCCTGATAATTACTCCGGCAAGAGGTGCATCCAGCTGCATGTGTCCCTAATAATTACTCCGGCAAGAGGAGCAACCAGCTACACGTGTCCCTGATAATTACTCCACCCTGATAATTACATCGGCCAGAGATGCATCCAGCTGCATGTGTCCCTGATAATTACACTGGCAAGATTTGCATCCAGCTGCAGGTGACCCTGATAATTACATCAGCCAGAGGTGCATCCAGCTGCATGTGTCCCTGATAATTACTCTGGCAAGAGGTGCATCCAACTTCAAGTATCGCTGATAATTACACTGGCAAGAGTTGTATCCAGCTGTATGTGTCCATGATAATTACTCTGGCAAGTGGTGCATCCAGCTGAACGTATCCCTTATAATTACAGCAGCAAGAGATACATCCAGCTGCAAGTGACCCTGATAATTACTCCGGCAAGAGGTGCATCCAGCTGCATGTGTCCCTGATAATTACTCTGGCAAGTGGTGCATCCAGCTGAACGTATCCCTTATAATTACAGCGCCAAGAGTTACATCCATCTGCAAGTGACCCTGATAATTACTCCGGCAAGAGGTGCATCCAGCTGAATTTATCCCTATTAATTATTCCGGCAAGAGATGCATCCGGCTGTACGTGTCCCTGATAATTACTCCGGCAAGAGGTGCATCCAGCTGCATGTATCCCTGATAATTACTCCGGCAAGAGTTGCATCCAGCTGCACATGTCCCTGATAATTACTCCGGCAAGAGGTGCATCCACCTGCATGTGTCCCTGATAATTACTCCGGCAAGAGGAGCATCCAGCTACAATTGTCCCTGATAATTACTCCACCCTGATAATTACACCGGCCAGAGGTGCATCCAGCTGCATGTGTCCCTGATAATTACTCTGGCAAGAGGTGAATCCAGCTGCACGTGTCCCTGATAATTATACCGGCAAGAGGTTCATCCAGCTGCAAGTGACCCTGATAATTACACCAGCAAAAGGTGCATCCAGCTGCATGTCTCCCTGATAATTACAGTGGCAAGAGGTGCATCCAGCTACAGGTGACCCTGATAATTACATCAGCCAGAGGTGCATCCAGCTGCACGTATCCCTGATAAGTACTCTGGCAAGAGGTGTATCCAGCTGCACGTGTCCCTGATAATTACTCGAACAAGAGGAACATCCAGCTACACGTGTCCCAGATAATTACTCTGGCAAGAATTACATCCAGCTGCAAGTGACCCTATAGTTACACCGGCCAGAGGTGCATCCAGCTGCATGTGTCCCTGATAATTATTCCGGCAAGAGATGCATCCAGCTGTGCGTGTCCCTGATAATTACAGTGGCAAGAGGTGCATCCAGCTGCACATGTCTCTGATAATTACTCCGGCAAGAGGTGCATCCAGCTGCATGTGTCCCTGATAATTACTCCGGCAAGAGGAGCAACCAGCTACACGTGTCCCTGATAATTACTCCACCCTGATAATTACATCCGCCAGAGATGCATCCAGCTGCATGTGTCCCTGATAATTACACTGGCAAGATTTGCATCCAGCTGCAGGTGACCCTGATAATTACATCAGCCAGAGGTGCATCCAGCTGCATGTGTCCCTGATAATTACTCTGGCAAGAGGTGCATCCAACTTCAAGTATCGCTGATAATTACACTGGTAAGAGTTGTATCCAGCTGTATGTGTCCATGATAATTACTCTGGCAAGTGGTGCATCCAGCTGAACGTATCCCTTATAATTACAGCAGCAAGAGTTACATCCAGCTGCAAGTGACCCTGATAATTACTCCGGCAAGAGGTGCATCCAGCTGCATGTGTACCTGATAATTACTCTGGCAAGTGGTGCATCCAGCTGAACGTATCCCTTATAATTACAGCGCCAAGAGTTACATCCAGCTGCAAGTGACCCTGATAATTACTCCGGCAAGAGGTGCATCCAGCTGCATTTATCCCTGTTAATTATTCCGGCAAGAGATGCATCCAGCTGTACGTGTCCCTGATAATTACTCCGGCAAGAGGTGCATCCAGCTGCATGTATCCCTGATAATTACTCCGGCAAGAGTTGCATCCAGCTGCACATGTCCCTGATAATTACTCCGGCAAGAGGTGCATCCAGCTGCATGTGTCCCTAATCATTACTCCGGGAAGAGGAGCAACCAGCTACACGTGTCCCTGATAATTACTCCACCCTGATAATTACATCGGCCAGAGATGCATCCAGCTGCATGTGTCCCAGATAATTACACTGGCAAGATTTGCATCCAGCTGCAGGTGACCCTGATAATTACATCAGCCAGAGGTGCATCCAGCTGCATGTGTCCCTGATAATTATTCCGGCAAGAGATGCATCCAGCTGTGCGTGTCCCTGATAATTACAGTGGCAAGAGGTGCATCCAGCTGCACATGTCCCTGATAATTACTCCGGCAAGAGGTGCATCCAGCTGCATGTGTCCCTAATAATTACTCCGGCAAGAGGAGCAACCAGCTACACGTGTCCCTGATAATTACTCCACCCTGATAATTACATCGGCCAGAGATGCATCCAGCTGCATGTGTCCCTGATAATTACACTGGCAAGATTTGCATCCAGCTGCAGGTGACCCTGATAATTACATCAGCCAGAGGTGCATCCAGCTGCATGTGTCCCTGATAATTACTCTGGCAAGAGGTGCATCCAACTTCAAGTATCGCTGATAATTACACTGCCAAGAGTTGTATCCAGCTGTATGTGTCCATGATAATTACTCTGGCAAGTGGTGCATCCAGCTGAACGTATCCCTTATAATTACAGCAGCAAGAGATACATCCAGCTGCAAGTGACCCTGATAATTACTCCGGCAAGAGGTGCATCCAGCTGCATGTGTCCCAGATAATTACTCTGTCAAGTGGTGCATCCAGCTGAACGTATCCCTTATAATTACAGCGCCAAGAGTTACATCCAGCTGCAAGTGACCCTGATAATTACTCCGGCAAGAGGTGCATCCAGCTGAATTTATCCCTATTAATTATTCCGGCAAGAGATGCATCCGGCTGTACGTGTCCCAGATAATTACTCCGGCAAGAGGTGCATCCAGCTGCATGTATCCCTGATAATTACTCCGGCAAGAGTTGCATCCAGCTGCACATGTCCCTGATAATTACTCCGGCAAGAGGTGCATCCACCTGCATGTGTCCCTGATAATTACTCCGGCAAGAGGAGCATCCAGCTACAATTGTCCCTGATAATTACTCCACCCTGATAATTACACCGGCCAGAGGTGCATCCAGCTGCATGTGTCCCTGATAATTACTCTGGCAAGAGGTGAATCCAGCTGCACGTGTCCCTGATAATTATACCGGCAAGAGGTTCATCCAGCTGCAAGTGACCCTGATAATTACACCAGCAAAAGGTGCATCCAGCTATATGTCTCCCTGATAATTACAGTGGCAAGAGGTGCATCCAGCTACAGGTGACCCTGATAATTACATCAGCCAGAGGTGCATCCAGCTGCACGTATCCCTGATAAGTACTCTGGCAAGAGGTGTATCCAGCTGCACGTGTCCCTGATAATTACTCGAACAAGAGGAACATCCAGCTACACGTGTCCCAGATAATTACTCTGGCAAGAATTACATCCAGCTGCAAGTGACCCTATAGTTACACCGGCCAGAGGTGCATCCAGCTGCATGTGTCCCTGATAATTATTCCGGCAAGAGATGCATCCAGCTGTGCGTGTCCCTGATAATTACAGTGGCAAGAGGTGCATCCAGCTGCACATGTCTCTGATAATTACTCCGGCAAGAGGTGCATCCAGCTGCATGTGTCCCTGATAATTACTCCGGCAAGAGGAGCAACCAGCTACACGTGTCTCTGATAATTACTCCACCCTGATAATTACATCCGCCAGAGATGCATCCAGCTGCATGTGTCCCTGATAATTACACTGGCAAGATTTGCATCCAGCTGCAGGTGACCCTGATAATTACATCAGCCAGAGGTGCATCCAGCTGCATGTGTCCCTGATAATTACTCTGGCAAGAGGTGCATCCAACTTCAAGTATCGCTGATAATTACACTGGTAAGAGTTGTATCCAGCTGTATGTGTCCATGATAATTACTCTGGCAAGTGGTGCATCCAGCTGAACGTATCCCTTATAATTACAGCAGCAAGAGTTACATCCAGCTGCAAGTGACCCTGAGAATTCCTCCGCCAAGAGGTGCATCCAGCTGAATGTGTCCCTGATAACTATTCCGGCAAGTGATGCATCCAGCTGTGCGTGTCCCTGATAATTACAGTGGCAAGAGTTGCATCCAGCTGCACATGTCCCTGATAATTACTGCGGCAAGAGGAGCATCCACCTACACTTGTCCCTGATAATTACTCCACCCTGATCATTACACCGGCCAGAGGTGCATCCAGCTGCATGTGTCCTTGATAATTACACTGGCAAGTTTTGCATCCAGCTGAACGTGTCCCTGATAATGACTCCGGCAAGAGGTGCATCCAGCTGCAAGTGTCCCTGATAATTACTCTGGTAAGAGGTGCATCCAGCTGCAAGTGAACATTATAATTACACCGGCCAGAGGTGCATCCAGCTGCATGTGTCCCTGATAATTACACTGGCAGGATTTGCATCCAGCTGAACGTGTCCCTGATAATTACTCTGGCAAGAGGTGCATCCAGCTGCACGTATCCCTGATAAGTACTCTGGCAAGAGGTGTATCCAGCTGCACGTGTCCCTGATAATTACTCCGGCAAGAGGAACATCCACCTACTCGTGTCCCAGATAATTACTCTGGCAAGAATTACATCCAGCTGCAAGTGACCCTATAATTACACCGACCAGAGGTGCATCCAGCTGCATGTGTCCCTGATAATTATTCCGGCAAGAGATGCATCCAGCTGTGCGTGTCCCTGATAATTACAGTGGCAAGAGGTGCATCCAGCTGCACATGTCCCTGATAATTACTCCGGCAAGAGGTGCATCCAGCTGCATGTGTCCCTGATAATTACTCCGGCAAGAGGAGCAAATAGCTACACGTGTCCCTGATAATTACTCCACCCTTATATTTACACCGGCCAGAGGTGCATCCAGCTGCATGTGTCCCTGATAATTACACTGGCAAGATTTGCATCCAGCTGCAGGTGACCCTGATAATTACTCCGGCAAGAGGTGCATCCAGCTGCATGTATCCCTGATAATTACTCCGGCAAGAGTTGCATCCAGCTGCACATGTCCCTGATAATTACTCCGGCAAGAGGTGCATCCAGCTGCATGTGTCCCTAATCATTACTCCGGGAAGAGGAGCAACCAGCTACACGTGTCCCTGATAATTACTCCACCCTGATAATTACATCGGCCAGAGATGCATCCAGCTGCATGTGTCCCAGATAATTACACTGGCAAGATTTGCATCCAGCTGCAGGTGACCCTGATAATTACATCAGCCAGAGGTGCATCCAGCTGCATGTGTCCCTGATAATTATTCCGGCAAGAGATGCATCCAGCTGTGCGTGTCCCTGATAATTACAGTGGCAAGAGGTGCATCCAGCTGCACATGTCCCTGATAATTACTCCGGCAAGAGGTGCATCCAGCTGCATGTGTCCCTAATAATTACTCCGGCAAGAGGAGCAACCAGCTACACGTGTCCCTGATAATTACTCCACCCTGATAATTACATCGGCCAGAGATGCATCCAGCTGCATGTGTCCCTGATAATTACACTGGCAAGATTTGCATCCAGCTGCAGGTGACCCTGATAATTACATCAGCCAGAGGTGCATCCAGCTGCATGTGTCCCTGATAATTACTCTGGCAAGAGGTGCATCCAACTTCAAGTATCGCTGATAATTACACTGCCAAGAGTTGTATCCAGCTGTATGTGTCCATGATAATTACTCTGGCAAGTGGTGCATCCAGCTGAACGTATCCCTTATAATTACAGCAGCAAGAGATACATCCAGCTGCAAGTGACCCTGATAATTACTCCGGCAAGAGGTGCATCCAGCTGCATGTGTCCCAGATAATTACTCTGTCAAGTGGTGCATCCAGCTGAACGTATCCCTTATAATTACAGCGCCAAGAGTTACATCCAGCTGCAAGTGACCCTGATAATTACTCCGGCAAGAGGTGCATCCAGCTGAATTTATCCCTATTAATTATTCCGGCAAGAGATGCATCCGGCTGTACGTGTCCCAGATAATTACTCCGGCAAGAGGTGCATCCAGCTGCATGTATCCCTGATAATTACTCCGGCAAGAGTTGCATCCAGCTGCACATGTCCCTGATAATTACTCCGGCAAGAGGTGCATCCACCTGCATGTGTCCCTGATAATTACTCCGGCAAGAGGAGCATCCAGCTACAATTGTCCCTGATAATTACTCCACCCTGATAATTACACCGGCCAGAGGTGCATCCAGCTGCATGTGTCCCTGATAATTACTCTGGCAAGAGGTGAATCCAGCTGCACGTGTCCCTGATAATTATACCGGCAAGAGGTTCATCCAGCTGCAAGTGACCCTGATAATTACACCAGCAAAAGGTGCATCCAGCTATATGTCTCCCTGATAATTACAGTGGCAAGAGGTGCATCCAGCTACAGGTGACCCTGATAATTACATCAGCCAGAGGTGCATCCAGCTGCACGTATCCCTGATAAGTACTCTGGCAAGAGGTGTATCCAGCTGCACGTGTCCCTGATAATTACTCGAACAAGAGGAACATCCAGCTACACGTGTCCCAGATAATTACTCTGGCAAGAATTACATCCAGCTGCAAGTGACCCTATAGTTACACCGGCCAGAGGTGCATCCAGCTGCATGTGTCCCTGATAATTATTCCGGCAAGAGATGCATCCAGCTGTGCGTGTCCCTGATAATTACAGTGGCAAGAGGTGCATCCAGCTGCACATGTCTCTGATAATTACTCCGGCAAGAGGTGCATCCAGCTGCATGTGTCCCTGATAATTACTCCGGCAAGAGGAGCAACCAGCTACACGTGTCTCTGATAATTACTCCACCCTGATAATTACATCCGCCAGAGATGCATCCAGCTGCATGTGTCCCTGATAATTACACTGGCAAGATTTGCATCCAGCTGCAGGTGACCCTGATAATTACATCAGCCAGAGGTGCATCCAGCTGCATGTGTCCCTGATAATTACTCTGGCAAGAGGTGCATCCAACTTCAAGTATCGCTGATAATTACACTGGTAAGAGTTGTATCCAGCTGTATGTGTCCATGATAATTACTCTGGCAAGTGGTGCATCCAGCTGAACGTATCCCTTATAATTACAGCAGCAAGAGTTACATCCAGCTGCAAGTGACCCTGAGAATTCCTCCGCCAAGAGGTGCATCCAGCTGAATGTGTCCCTGATAACTATTCCGGCAAGTGATGCATCCAGCTGTGCGTGTCCCTGATAATTACAGT
Organism: Narcine bancroftii; assembly: GCF_036971445.1. Classification (NCBI taxonomy): domain Eukaryota; kingdom Metazoa; phylum Chordata; class Chondrichthyes; order Torpediniformes; family Narcinidae; genus Narcine; species Narcine bancroftii. The sequence goes on from NC_091481.1 coordinate 41,494,881, forward strand.
GGCAAGAGTTGCATCCAGCTGCACATGTCCCTGATAATTACTGCGGCAAGAGGAGCATCCACCTACACTTGTCCCTGATAATTACTCCACCCTGATCATTACACCGGCCAGAGGTGCATCCAGCTGCATGTGTCCTTGATAATTACACTGGCAAGTTTTGCATCCAGCTGAACGTGTCCCTGATAATGACTCCGGCAAGAGGTGCATCCAGCTGCAAGTGTCCCTGATAATTACTCTGGTAAGAGGTGCATCCAGCTGCAAGTGAACATTATAATTACACCGGCCAGAGGTGCATCCAGCTGCATGTGTCCCTGATAATTACACTGGCAGGATTTGCATCCAGCTGAACGTGTCCCTGATAATTACTCTGGCAAGAGGTGCATCCAGCTGCACGTATCCCTGATAAGTACTCTGGCAAGAGGTGTATCCAGCTGCACGTGTCCCTGATAATTACTCCGGCAAGAGGAACATCCACCTACTCGTGTCCCAGATAATTACTCTGGCAAGAATTACATCCAGCTGCAAGTGACCCTATAATTACACCGACCAGAGGTGCATCCAGCTGCATGTGTCCCTGATAATTATTCCGGCAAGAGATGCATCCAGCTGTGCGTGTCCCTGATAATTACAGTGGCAAGAGGTGCATCCAGCTGCACATGTCCCTGATAATTACTCCGGCAAGAGGTGCATCCAGCTGCATGTGTCCCTGATAATTACTCCGGCAAGAGGAGCAAATAGCTACACGTGTCCCTGATAATTACTCCACCCTTATATTTACACCGGCCAGAGGTGCATCCAGCTGCATGTGTCCCTGATAATTACACTGGCAAGATTTGCATCCAGCTGCAGGTGACCCTGATAATTACATCAGCCAGAGGTGCATCCAGCTGCATGTGTCCCTGATAATTACTCTGGCAAGAGGTGCATCCAACTTCAAGTATTGCTGATAATTACATTGGCAAGAGTTGTATCCAGCTGTATGTGTCCATGATAATTACACTGGCAAGAGGTGCATCCAGCTGCACGTATCCCTGATAAGTACTCTGGCAAGAGGTGCATCCAGCTGCACGTGTCCCTGATAATTACTCCGGCAAGAGGAACATCCAGCTACACGTGTCCCAGATAATTACTCTGGCAATAATTACATCCAGCTGCAATTGACCCTGATAATTACACTGGCCAGAGGTGCATCCAGCTGCACGTGTCCCTGATAATTACTCCGGCAAGAGGTGCATCCAGCTGCACGGGTCCCTGATAATTACTCTGGCAAGAGGTGCATCCAGCCGCAGGTGATCCTGATAATTACACCAGGCAGAGGTGCATCCAGCTGCATGTGTCCCTGATAATTACTCTGGCAAGAGGTGCATCCAACTTCAAGTATTGCTGATAATTACATTGGCAAGAGTTGTATCCAGCTGTATGTGTTCATGATAATTACGCTGGCAAGAGGTGCATCCAGCTGCACGTAACCCTGATAACTACTCTGGCAAGAGGTGCATCCAGCTGCATGTGTCCCTGATAATTACAGCGGCCAAAGGTGCATCCAGCCGCACGTGTCCCTGATAATTACAAAGACAAGAGGTGCATCCAGCTGCATGTGACCTTATAAATACAGCAGCAAGAGTTACAGCCAGATGAAAGTGACCCTGATAATTACTCCGGCAAGAGGTGCATCCAGCTGCATGTGTCCCTGATAATTACAGCGGCCAAAGGTGCATCCAGCCGCACGTGTCCCTGATAATTACAAAGACAAGAGGTGCATCCAGCTGCATGTGACCTTATATATACAGCAGCAAGAGTTACAGCCAGATGCAAGTGACCCTGATAATTACTCCGGCAAGAGTTACATCCAGCTGCACGTTTTCCTGATAATTACAACGACAAGAGGTGCATCCAGCTGCATGTGTACCTGATAATTATTCCGGCAAGAGGTGCCTCCAGCTGTACGTTTTCCTGATAATTTCAAAGTCAAGAGGTGGATCCAGCTGCATTTGTCCCTAATAATTACTCTGGTAAGAGGTGCATCCAGCTGCAAGTGAACATTATAATTACACCGGCCAGAAGTGCATCTAGCTGCATGTGTCCCTGATAATTACACTGGCAAGACGTGCATCCAGCTGCAGGTGACCCTGATAATTACATCAGCCAGAGGTGCATCCATCTGCATGTGTCCATGATAATTACTCTGGATAAGAGGTGCATCCAACTTCAAGTATCGCTGATAATTACACTGGCAAGAGTTGCATGCAGCTGTATGTGTCCATGATAATTACACTGGCAAGAGGTGCATCCAGCTCCACGTGTCCCTGATAATTAAAAAGACAAGAGGTGCATCCATCTGCACGTGTCCCTGATAATTACTCTGGCAAGAGGTGCATCCAGCTGAACGTTTCCCTGATCATTACTATGGTAAGAGGTGCATCCAGCTGCAGGTGACCCTGATAATTACACTGGCCAGAGGTGCATCCAGCTGCAAGTGAACCTTATAATTACAGCGGCAAGAGTTACATCCAGCTGCAAGTGACCCTGAGAATTACTCCGGCAGGAGCTGCATCCAGCTGCATGTGTCCCTGATAATTATTCCGGCAAGTAATGCATCCAGCTGTGCGTGTCCCTGATAATTACAGTGGCAAGAGGTGCATCCAGCTGCACATGTCCCTCATAATTACTCCGGCAAGAGGTACATCCAGCTGCATGTGTCCCTGATAATTACTCCGGCAAGAGGAGCAACCAGCTACACGTGTCCCTGATCATTACTCCACCCTGATAATTACACCGGCAAGAGGTGCATCCAGCTGCATGTGTCCCTGATAATTACACTGGCAAGATTTGCATCCAGCTGCAGGTGACCCTGATAATTACATCAGCCAGAGGTGCATCCAGCTGCATGTGTCCCTGATAATTACTCTGGCAAGAGGTGCATCCAACTTCAAGTATCGCTGATAATTACACTAGCAAGAGTTGTATCCGGCTGTATGTGTCCATGATAATTACACTGGCAAGAGGTGCATCCAGCTGCACGTATCCCTGATAAGTACTCTGGCAAGAGGTGCATCCAGCTGCACGTGTCCCTGATAATTACTCCGGCAAGAGGAACATCCAGCTACACGTGTCCCAGATAATTACTCTGGCAATAATTACATCCAGCTGCAATTGACCCTGATAATTACACTGGCCAGAGGTGCATCCAGCTGCACGTGTCCCTGATAATTACTCCGGCAAGAGGTGCATCCAGCTGCACGGGTCCCTGATAATTACTCTGGCAAGAGGTGCATCCAGCCGCAGGTGATCCTGATAATTACACCAGGCAGAGGTGCATCCAGCTGCATGTGTCCCTGATAATTACAGCGGCCAAAGGTGCATCCAGCTGCATGTCTCCCTGATAATTACTCTGGCAAGAGGTGCATCCAACTTCAAGTATTGCTGATAATTACATTGGCAAGAGTTGTATCCAGCTGTATGTGTTCATGATAATTACGCTGGCAAGAGGTGCATCCAGCTGCACGTAACCCTGATAACTACTCTGGCAAGAGGTGCATCCAGCTGCATGTGTCCCTGATAATTACAGCGGCCAAAGGTGCATCCAGCCGCACGTGTCCCTGATAATTACAAAGACAAGAGGTGCATCCAGCTGCATGTGACCTTATAAATACAGCAGCAAGAGTTACAGCCAGATGCAAGTGACCCTGATAATTACTCCGGCAAGAGGTGCATCCAGCTGCATGTGTCCCTGATAATTACAGCGGCCAAAGGTGCATCCAGCCGCACGTGTCCCTGATAATTACAAAGACAAGAGGTGCATCCAGCTGCATGTGACCTTATATATACAGCAGCAAGAGTTACAGCCAGATGCAAGTGACCCTGATAATTACTCCGGCAAGAGTTACATCCAGCTGCACGTTTTCCTGATAATTACAACGACAAGAGGTGCATCCAGCTGCATGTGTACCTGATAATTATTCCGGCAAGAGGTGCCTCCAGCTGTACGTTTTCCTGATAATTTCAAAGACAAGAGGTGGATCCAGCTGCATTTGTCCCTAATAATTACTCTGGTAAGAGGTGCATCCAGCTGCAAGTGAACATTATAATTACACCAGCCAGAAGTGCATCTAGCTGCATGTGTCCCTGATAATTACACTGGCAAGAGGTGCATCCAGCTGCAGGTGACCCTGATAATTACATCAGCCAGAGGTGCATCCAGCTGCATGTGTCCATGATAATTACTCTGGATAAGAGGTGCATCCAACTTCAAGTATCGCTGATAATTACACTGGCAAGAGTTGCATGCAGCTGTATGTGTCCATGATAATTACACTGGCAAGAGGTGCATCCAGCTCCACGTGTCCCTGATAATTAAAAAGACAAGAGGTGCATCCATCTGCACGTGTCCCTGATAATTACTCTGGCAAGAGGTGCATCCAGCTGAACGTTTCCCTGATCATTACTATGGTAAGAGGTGCATCCAGCTGCAGGTGACCCTGATAATTACACTGGCCAGAGGTGCATCCAGCTGCAAGTGAACCTTATAATTACAGCGGCAAGAGTTACATCCAGCTGCAAGTGACCCTGAGAATTACTCCGGCAGGAGCTGCATCCAGCTGCATGTGTCCCTGATAATTATTCCGGCAAGTAATGCATCCAGCTGTGCGTGTCCCTGATAATTACAGTGGCAAGAGGTGCATCCAGCTGCACATGTCCCTCATAATTACTCCGGCAAGAGGTACATCCAGCTGCATGTGTCCCTGATAATTACTCCGGCAAGAGGTGCAACCAGCTACACGTGTCCCTGATCATTACTCCACCCTGATAATTACACCGGCAAGAGGTGCATCCAGCTGCATGTGTCCCTGATAATTACACTGGCAAGATTTGCATCCAGCTGCAGGTGACCCTGATAATTACATCAGCCAGAGGTGCATCCAGCTGCATGTGTCCCTGATAATTACTCTGGCAAGAGGTGCATCCAACTTCAAGTATCGCTGGTAATTACACTAGCAAGAGTTGTATCCGGCTGTATGTGTCCATGATAATTACACTGGCAAGAGGTGCATCCAGCTGCACGTATCCCTGATAAGTACTCTGGCAAGAGGTGTATCCAGCTGCACGTGTCCCTGATAATTACTCCGGCAAGAGGTGCATCCAGCTGCAAGTGACCCTGATAATTAAACTGGCAAGAGGTGAATCCAGCTACACATGTCCCTGATAATAACACCGGCAAGAGGTTTATCCAGCTGCAAGTGACCCTGATAATGACTCCAGCAAGAGGTGCATCCAGCTGCAAGTGTCCCTGATAATTACTCCGGCAAGAGGTGCATCTAGCTGCATGTGTCCCTGATAATTACACTGGCAAGAGGTGCATCCAGCTGCATGTGTCCCTGATAATTACAGAGGCAAGAGTTACATCCAGCTGCACGTTTTCCTGATAATTATAAAGACAAGAGGTGCATCCAGCTGCATGTGTACCTGATAATTACTCTGGTAAGAGGTGCATCCAGCTGCAAGTGAACATTATAATTACACCGGCCAGAGGTGCATCCAGCTGCATGTGTCCCTGATAATTACACTGGCAAGAGGTGCATCCAGCTGCAGGTGACCCTGATAATTACATCAGCCAGAGGTGCATCCAGCTGCATGTGTCCCTGATAATTACTCTGGATAAGAGGTGCATCCAACTTCAAGTATCGCTGATAATTACACTGGCAAGAGTTGCATGCAGCTGTATGTGTCCATGATAATTACACTGGCAAGAGGTGCATCCAGCTCCACGTGTCCCCGATAATTAAAAAGACAAGAGGTGCATCCATCTGCACGTGTCCCTGATAATTACTCTGGCAAGAGGTGCATCCAACTGCACGTGTCCCTGATCATTACTATGGTAAGAGGTGCATCCAGCTGCAGGTCACCCTGATAATTACACTGGCCAGAGGTGCATCCAGCTGCAAGTGAACCTTATAATTACAGCGGCAAGAGTTACATCCAGCTGCAAGTGACCCTTATAATTACAGCGGCAAGAGTTACATCCAGCTGCAAGTGACCCTGAGAATTACTCCGGTAAGAGGTGCATCCAGCTGCATGTGTCCCTGATAATTATTCCGGCAAGTGATGCATCCAGCTGTGCGTGTCCCTGATAATTACAGTGGAAAGAGGTGCATCCAGCTGCACATGTCCCTGATAATTACTCCGGCAAGAGGTGCATCCAGCTGCATGTGTCCCTGATAATTACTCCGGCAAGAGGTGCATCCAGCTGCACGTGTCCCTGATAATTACTCCGGCAAGAGGAACATCCAGCTACACGTGTCCCAGATAATTACTCTGGCAATAATTACATCCAGCTGCAATTGACCCTGATAATTACACTGGCCAGAGGTGCATCCAGCTGCACGTGTCCCTGATAATTACTCCGGCAAGAGGTGCATCCAGCTGCACGGGTCCCTGATAATTACTCTGGCAAGAGGTGCATCCAGCCGCAGGTGATCCTGATAATTACACCAGGCAGAGGTGCATCCAGCTGCATGTGTCCCTGATAATTACAGCGGCCAAAGGTGCATCCAGCTGCATGTCTCCCTGATAATTACTCTGGCAAGAGGTGCATCCAACTTCAAGTATTGCTGATAATTACATTGGCAAGAGTTGTATCCAGCTGTATGTGTTCATGATAATTACGCTGGCAAGAGGTGCATCCAGCTGCACGTAACCCTGATAACTACTCTGGCAAGAGGTGCATCCAGCTGCATGTGTCCCTGATAATTACAGCGGCCAAAGGTGCATCCAGCCGCACGTGTCCCTGATAATTACAAAGACAAGAGGTGCATCCAGCTGCATGTGACCTTATAAATACAGCAGCAAGAGTTACAGCCAGATGCAAGTGACCCTGATAATTACTCCGGCAAGAGGTGCATCCAGCTGCATGTGTCCCTGATAATTACAGCGGCCAAAGGTGCATCCAGCCGCACGTGTCCCTGATAATTACAAAGACAAGAGGTGCATCCAGCTGCATGTGACCTTATATATACAGCAGCAAGAGTTACAGCCAGATGCAAGTGACCCTGATAATTACTCCGGCAAGAGTTACATCCAGCTGCACGTTTTCCTGATAATTACAACGACAAGAGGTGCATCCAGCTGCATGTGTACCTGATAATTATTCCGGCAAGAGGTGCCTCCAGCTGTACGTTTTCCTGATAATTTCAAAGACAAGAGGTGGATCCAGCTGCATTTGTCCCTAATAATTACTCTGGTAAGAGGTGCATCCAGCTGCAAGTGAACATTATAATTACACCAGCCAGAAGTGCATCTAGCTGCATGTGTCCCTGATAATTACACTGGCAAGAGGTGCATCCAGCTGCAGGTGACCCTGATAATTACATCAGCCAGAGGTGCATCCAGCTGCATGTGTCCATGATAATTACTCTGGATAAGAGGTGCATCCAACTTCAAGTATCGCTGATAATTACACTGGCAAGAGTTGCATGCAGCTGTATGTGTCCATGATAATTACACTGGCAAGAGGTGCATCCAGCTCCACGTGTCCCTGATAATTAAAAAGACAAGAGGTGCATCCATCTGCACGTGTCCCTGATAATTACTCTGGCAAGAGGTGCATCCAGCTGAACGTTTCCCTGATCATTACTATGGTAAGAGGTGCATCCAGCTGCAGGTGACCCTGATAATTACACTGGCCAGAGGTGCATCCAGCTGCAAGTGAACCTTATAATTACAGCGGCAAGAGTTACATCCAGCTGCAAGTGACCCTGAGAATTACTCCGGCAGGAGCTGCATCCAGCTGCATGTGTCCCTGATAATTATTCCGGCAAGTAATGCATCCAGCTGTGCGTGTCCCTGATAATTACAGTGGCAAGAGGTGCATCCAGCTGCACATGTCCCTCATAATTACTCCGGCAAGAGGTACATCCAGCTGCATGTGTCCCTGATAATTACTCCGGCAAGAGGTGCAACCAGCTACACGTGTCCCTGATCATTACTCCACCCTGATAATTACACCGGCAAGAGGTGCATCCAGCTGCATGTGTCCCTGATAATTACACTGGCAAGATTTGCATCCAGCTGCAGGTGACCCTGATAATTACATCAGCCAGAGGTGCATCCAGCTGCATGTGTCCCTGATAATTACTCTGGCAAGAGGTGCATCCAACTTCAAGTATCGCTGGTAATTACACTAGCAAGAGTTGTATCCGGCTGTATGTGTCCATGATAATTACACTGGCAAGAGGTGCATCCAGCTGCACGTATCCCTGATAAGTACTCTGGCAAGAGGTGTATCCAGCTGCACGTGTCCCTGATAATTACTCCGGCAAGAGGTGCATCCAGCTGCAAGTGACCCTGATAATTAAACTGGCAAGAGGTGAATCCAGCTTCACATGTCCCTGATAATAACACCGGCAAGAGGTTTATCCAGCTGCAAGTGACCCTGATAATTACACCTGCAACAGGTGCATCCAGCTGCATGTGTCCTTGATAATTACACTGGCAAGATTTGCATCCAGCTGAACGTGTCCCTGATAATGACTCCAGCAAGAGGTGCATCCAGCTGCAAGTGTCCCTGATAATTACTCCGGCAAGAGGTGCATCTAGCTGCATGTGTCCCTGATAATTACACTGGCAAGAGGTGCATCCAGCTGCATGTGTCCCTGATAATTACAGAGGCAAGAGTTACATCCAGCTGCACGTTTTCCTGATAATTATAAAGACAATAGGTGCATCCAGCTGCATGTGTACCTGATAATTACTCTGGTAAGAGGTGCATCCAGCTGCAAGTGAACATTATAATTACACCGGCCAGAGGTGCATCCAGCTGCATGTGTCCCTGATAATTACACTGGCAAGAGGTGCATCCAGCTGCAGGTGACCCTGATAATTACATCAGCCAGAGGTGCATCCAGCTGCATGTGTCCCTGATAATTACTCTGGATAAGAGGTGCATCCAACTTCAAGTATCGCTGATAATTACACTGGCAAGAGTTGCATGCAGCTGTATGTGTCCATGATAATTACACTGGCAAGAGGTGCATCCAGCTCCACGTGTCCCCGATAATTAAAAAGACAAGAGGTGCATCCATCTGCACGTGTCCCTGATAATTACTCTGGCAAGAGGTGCATCCAACTGCACGTGTCCCTGATCATTACTATGGTAAGAGGTGCATCCAGCTGCAGGTCACCCTGATAATTACACTGGCCAGAGGTGCATCCAGCTGCAAGTGAACCTTATAATTACAGCGGCAAGAGTTACATCCAGCTGCAAGTGACCCTTATAATTACAGCGGCAAGAGTTACATCCAGCTGCAAGTGACCCTGAGAATTACTCCGGTAAGAGGTGCATCCAGCTGCATGTGTCCCTGATAATTATTCCGGCAAGTGATGCATCCAGCTGTGCGTGTCCCTGATAATTACAGTGGCAAGAGGTGCATCCAGCTGCACATGTCCCTGATAATTACTCCAGCAAGAGGTGCATCCAGCTGCATGTGTCCCTGATAATTACTCCGGCAAGAGGAGCAACCAGCTACACGTGTCCCTGATAATTACTCCACCCTGATAATTACACCGGCAAGAGGTGCATCCAGCTGCATGTGTCCCTGATAATTACACTGGCAAGATTTGCATCCAGCAGCAGTTGACCCTGATAATTACATCAGCCAGAGGTCCATCCAGCTGCATGTGTCCCTGATAATTACTCTGGCAAGAGGTGCATCCAACTTCAAGTATCGCTGATAATTACACTGGCAAGAGTTATATCCAGCTGTATGTGTCCAAGATAATTACACTGGCAAGATTTGCATCCAGCTGAACGTGTCCCTGATAATGACTCCAGCAAGAGGTGCATCCAGCTGCAAGTGTTCCTGATAATTACTCCGGCAAGAGGTGCATCTAGCTGCATGTGTCCCTGATAATTACACTGGCAAGAGGTGCATCCAGCTGCATGTGTCCCTGATAATTACAGAGGCAAGAGTTACATCCAGCTGCACGTTTTCCTGATAATTACAAAGACAAGAGGTGCATCCAACTGCATGTGTACCTGATAATTACTCTGGTAAGAGGTGCATCCAGCTGCAAGTGAACATTATAATTACACCGGCCAGAGGTGCATCCAGCTGCATGTGTCCCTGATAATTACACTGGCAAGAGGTGCATCCAGCTGCAGGTGACCCTGATAATTACATCAGCCAGAGGTGCATCCAGCTGCATGTGTCCCTGATAATTACTCTGGATAAGAGGTGCATCCAATTTCAAGTATCGCTGATAATTACACTGGCAAGAGTTGCATGCAGCTGTATGTGTCCATGATAATTACACTGGCAAGAGGTGCATCCAGCTCCACGTGTCCCTGATAATTAAAAAGACAAGAGGTGCATCCAGCTGCACGTGTCCCTGATCATTACTATGGTAAGAGGTGCATCCAGCTGCAGGTGACCCTGATAATTACACTGGCCAGAGGTGCATCCAGCTGCAAGTGAACCTTATAATTACAGCGGCAAGAGTTACATCCAGCTGCAAGTGACCCTTATAATTACAGCGGCAAGAGTTACATCCAGCTGCAAGTGACCCTGAGAATTACTCCGGTAAGAGGTGCATCCAGCTGCATGTGTCCCTGATAATTATTCCGGCAAGTGATGCATCCAGCTGTGCGTGTCCCTGATAATTACAGTGGCAAGAGGTGCATCCAGCTGCACATGTCCCTGATAATTACTCCGGCAAGAGGTGCATCCAGCTGCATGTGTCCCTGATAATTACTCCGGCAAGAGGAGCAACCACCTACACGTGTCCCTGATAATTACTCCACCCTGATAATTACACCGGCAAGAGGTGCATCCAGCTGCATGTGTCCCTGATAATTACACTGGCAAGATTTGCATCCAGCAGCAGGTGACCCTGATAATTACATCAGCCAGAGGTCCATCCAGCTGCATGTGTCCCTGATAATTACTCTGGCAAGAGGTGCATCCAACTTCAAGTATCGCTGATAATTACACAGGCAAGAGTTATATCCAGCTGTATGTGTCCATGATAATTACACTGGCAAAAGGTGCATCCAGCTGCACGTATCCCTGATAAGTCCTCTGGCAAGATGTGCATCGAGCTGCACGTGTCCCTGATAATTACTCCGGCAAGAGATGCATCCAGCTGCAAGTGACCCTGATAATTACACTGGCAAGAGGTGAATCCAGCGACACGTGTCCCTGATAATTACACCGGCAAGAGGTTTATCCAGCTGCAAGTGACCCTGATAATTACACCAGCAAGAGGTGCATCCAGCTGCATGTGTCCCTGATAATTACTCCGGCAAGAGGAGCATCCACCTACACTTGTCCCTGATAATTACTCCACCCTGATAATGACTCCGGCAAGAGATGCATCCAGCTGCAAGTTTCCCTGATAATTACTCTGGTAAGAGGTGCACCCAGCTGCAAGTGAACATTATAATTACACCGGCCAGAGGTGCATCCAGCTGCATGTGTCCCTGATAATTACACTGGCAAGAGGTGCATCCAGCTGCACGTGTCCCTGATCATTACTATGGTAAGAGGTGCATCCAGCTGCAGGTGACCCTGATAATTACACTGGCCAGAGGTGCATCCAGCTGCAAGTGAACCTTATAATTACAGCGGCAAGAGTTACATCCAGCTGCAAGTGACCCTGAGAATTACTCCGGCAAGAGGTGCATCCAGCTGCATGTGTCCCTGATAATTATTCCGGCAAGTGATGCATCCAGCTGTGCGTGTCCCTGATAATTACAGTGGCAAGAGGTGCATCCAGCTGCACATGTCCCTGATAATTACTCTGGCAAGAGGAGCATCCACCTACACTTGTCCCTGATAATTACTCCACCCTGATAATTACACCGGCCAGAGGTGCATCCAGCTGCATGTGTCCTTGATAATTACACTGGCAAGATTTGCATCCAGCTGAACGTGTCCCTGATAATGACTCCGGCAAGAGGTGCATCCAGCTGCAAGTGTCCCTGATAATTACTCTGGTAAGAGGTGCATCCAGCTGCAAGTGAACATTATAATTACACCGGCCAGAGGTTCATCCAGCTGCATGTGTCCCTGATAATTACACCCTGAGGTGCATCCAGCTGCATGTATCCTTGATAATTACACTGGCAAGATTTGCATCCAGCTGAACGTGTCCCTGATAATGACTCCGGCAAGAGGTGCATCCAGCTGAAAGTGTCCCTGATAATTACTCTGGTAAGAGGTGCATCGAGCTGCAAGTGAACATTATAATTACACCGGCCAGAGGTGCATCCAGCTGCATGTATCCCTGATAATTACACTGGCAAGATTTGCATCCAGCTGAACGTATCCCTGATAATTACTCTAGTAAGAGGTGCATCCAGCTGCAGGTGACCCTGATAATTACATCAGCCAGAGGTGCATCCTGCTGCATGTCTCCCTGATAATTACTCTGGCAAGAGGTGCATCCAACTTAAAGTATTGCTGATAATTACATTGGCAAGAGTTTTATCCAGCTGTATGTGTCCATGATAATTACACTGGCAAGAGGTGCATCCAGCTGCACGTATCCCTAATAAGTACTCTGGCAAGAGGTGCATCCAGCTGCACGTGTCCCTGATAATTACTCCGGCAAGAGGTGCATCCAGCTGCATGTGTCCTTAATAATTACTCATGCAAGAGGAGCAACCAGCTACACGTGTCCCTGATAATTACTCCACCCTGATAATTACATCGGCCAGAGATGCATCCAGCTGCATGTGTCCCAGATAATTACACTGGCAAGATTTGCATCCAGCTGCAGGTGACCCTGATAATTACATCAGCCAGAGGTGCATCCAGCTGCATGTGTCCCTGATAATTATTCCGGCAAGAGATGCATCCAGCTGTGCGTGTCCCTCATAATTACAGTGGCAAGAGGTGCATCCAGCTGCACATGTCCCTGATAATTACTCCGGCAAGAGGTGCATCCAGCTGCATGTGTCCCTAATAATTACTCCGGCAAGAGGAGCAACCAGCTACACGTGTCCCTGATAATTACTCCACCCTGATAATTACATCGGCCAGAGATGCATCCAGCTGCATGTGTCCCTGATAATTACACTGGCAAGATTTGCATCCAGCTGCAGGTGACCCTGATAATTACATCAGCCAGAGGTGCATCCAGCTGCATGTGTCCCTGATAATTACTCTGGCAAGAGGTGCATCCAACTTCAAGTATCGCTGATAATTACACTGGCAAGAGTTGTATCCAGCTGTATGTGTCCATGATAATTACTCTGGCAAGTGGTGCATCCAGCTGAACGTATCCCTTATAATTACAGCAGCAAGAGATACATCCAGCTGCAAGTGACCCTGATAATTACTCCGGCAAGAGGTGCATCCAGCTGCATGTGTCCCTGATAATTACTCTGGCAAGTGGTGCATCCAGCTGAACGTATCCCTTATAATTACAGCGCCAAGAGTTACATCCAGCTGCAAGTGACCCTGATAATTACTCCGGCAAGAGGTGCATCCAGCTGAATTTATCCCTATTAATTATTCCGGCAAGAGATGCATCCGGCTGTACGTGTCCCTGATAATTACTCCGGCAAGAGGTGCATCCAGCTGCATGTATCCCTGATAATTACTCCGGCAAGAGTTGCATCCAGCTGCACATGTCCCTGATAATTACTCCGGCAAGAGGTGCATCCACCTGCATGTGTCCCTGATAATTACTCCGGCAAGAGGAGCATCCAGCTACAATTGTCCCTGATAATTACTCCACCCTGATAATTACACCGGCCAGAGGTGCATCCAGCTGCATGTGTCCCTGATAATTACTCTGGCAAGAGGTTCATCCAGCTGCAAGTGACCCTGATAATTACACCAGCAAAAGGTGCATCCTGCTGCATGTCTCCCTGATAATTACAGTGGCAAGAGGTGCATCCAGCTACAGGTGACCCTGATAATTACATCAGCCAGAGGTGCATCCAGCTGCACGTATCCCTGATAAGTACTCTGGCAAGAGGTGTATCCAGCTGCACGTGTCCCTGATAATTACTCGAACAAGAGGAACATCCAGCTACACGTGTCCCAGATAATTACTCTGGCAAGAATTACATCCAGCTGCAAGTGACCCTATAGTTACACCGGCCAGAGGTGCATCCAGCTGCATGTGTCCCTGATAATTATTCCGGCAAGAGATGCATCCAGCTGTGCGTGTCCCTGATAATTACAGTGGCAAGAGGTGCATCCAGCTGCACATGTCTCTGATAATTACTCCGGCAAGAGGTGCATCCAGCTGCATGTGTCCCTGATAATTACTCCGGCAAGAGGAGCAACCAGCTACACGTGTCCCTGATAATTACTCCACCCTGATAATTACATCGGCCAGAGATGCATCCAGCTGCATGTGTCCCTGATAATTACACTGGCAAGATTTGCATCCAGCTGCAGGTGACCCTGATAATTACATCAGCCAGAGGTGCATCCAGCTGCATGTGTCCCTGATAATTACTCTGGCAAGAGGTGCATCCAACTTCAAGTATCGCTGATAATTACACTGGTAAGAGTTGTATCCAGCTGTATGTGTCCATGATAATTACTCTGGCAAGTGGTGCATCCAGCTGAACGTATCCATTATAATTACAGCGCCAAGAGTTACATCCAGCTGCAAGTGACCCTGATAATTACTCCGGCAAGAGGTGCATCCAGCTGCATTTATCCCTGTTAATTATTCCGGCAAGAGATGCATCCAGCTGTACGTGTCCCTGATAATTACTGCGGCAAGAGGTGCATCCAGCTGCATGTATCCCTGATAATTACTCCGGCAAGAGTTGCATCCAGCTGCACATGTCCCTGATAATTACTCCGGCAAGAGGTGCATCCACCTGCATGTGTCCCTGATAATTACTCCGGCGAGAGGAGCATCCAGCTACAATTGTCCCTGATAATTACTCCACCCTGATAATTACACCGGCCAGAGGTGCATCCAGCTGCATGTGTCCCTGATAATTACTCTGGCAAGGGGTGCATCCAGCTGCAGGTGATCCTGATAATTACATCAGCCAGAGGTGCATCCAGCTGCATGTGTCCCTGATAATTACTCTGGCAAGAGGTGCATCCAACTTCAAGTATTGCTGATAATTACATTGGCAAGAGTTGTATCCAGATGTATGTGTCCATGATAATTACACTGGCAAGAGGTGCATCCAGCTGCACGTATCCCTGATAAGTACTCTGGCAAGAGGTGCATCCAGCTGCACGTGTCCCTGATAATTACTCCGGCAAGAGGAACATCCAGCTACACGTGTCCCAGATAATTACTCTGGCAAGAATTACATCGAGCTGCAAGTGACCCTGATAATTACACTGGCCAGAGGTGCATCCAGCTGCATGTGTCCCTGATAATTACTCCGGCAAGAGGAGCATCCACCTACACTTGTCCCTGATAAATACTCCACCCTGATAATTACACCGGCCAGAGGTGCATCCAGCTGCATGTGTCCTTGATAATTACACTTGCAAAATTTGCATCCAGCTGCACGTCTCCCTGATAATGACTCCGGCAAGAGGTGCATCCAGCTGCAAGTGTCCCTGATAATTACTCTGGTAAGAGGTGCATCCAGCTGCAAGTGAACATTATAATTACACCGGCCAGAGTTGCATCCAGCTGCACGTGTCCCTGATAATTACTCCGGCAAGAGGTGCATACAGCTGCATGTGTCCCTGATAATTACACTGGCAAAAGGTGCATCCAGCTGCAGGTGACCCTGATAATTACATCAGCCAGAGGTGTATCCAGTTGCATGTGTCCCTGATAATTACTCTGGATAAGAGGTGCATCCAACTTCAAGTATCGCTGATAATTACACTGGCAAGAGTTGCATCCAGCTGCAAGTGTCCCTGATAATTAAAAAGACAAGAGGTGCATCAATCTGCACGTGTTCCTGATAATTACTCTGGCAAGAGGTGCATCCAGCTCCACGCGTCCCTGATAATTAAAAAGACAAGAGGTGCATCAATCTGCACGTGTTCCTGATAATTACTCTGGCAAGAGGTGCATCCAGCTGCACGTGTCCCTGATCATTACTATGGTAAGAGGTGCATCCAGCTGCAGGTGACCCTGATAATTACACTGGCCAGAGGTGCATCCAGCTGCAAGTGAACCTTATAATTACAGCGGCAAGAGTTACATCCAGCTGCAAGTGACCCTGATAATTACTCCGGCAAGAGGTGCATCCAGCTGCATGTGTCCCTGATAATTATTCCGGCAAGAGATGCATCCAGCTGTACGTGACCCTGATAATTACAGTGGCAAGAGGTGCATCCAGCTCCACGTGTCCCTGATAATGACTACGGCAAGAGGTGCATCCAGCTGCAAGTGTCCCTGATAATTACTCTGGCAAGAGGTGCATCCACTGCAGGTGACCCTGATAATTACATCAGCCAGAGGTGCGTCCAGCTGCATGTGTCCCTGATAATTACTCTGGATAAGAGGTGCATCCAACTACAAGTATCGCTGATAATTACAATGGAAAGAGTTGCATCCAGCTGTATGTGTCCATGATAATTACACTGGCAAGAGGTACATCCAGCTCCACGTGTCTGTGATAATTAAAAAGACAAGAGCTGCATCCATCTCCACGTGTCCCTGATAATTAATCTGGCAAGAGGTGCATCCAGCTGCACGTATCCCTGATAAGTACTCTGGCAAGAGGTGCATCGAGCTGCACGTGTCCCTGATAATTACTCCGGCAAGAGGTGCATCCAGCTGCAAGTGACCCTGATAATTACACTGGCAAGAGGTGAATCCAACTACACGTGTCCCTGATAATTACACCGGCAAGAGGTTTATCCAGCTGCAAGTGACCCTGATAATTACACCAGCAAGAGGTGCATCCAGCTGCATGTGTCCCTGATAATTACACTGGCAAGAGGTGCATCCAGCTGCAGGTGACCCTGATAATTACATCAGCCAGAGGTGCATCCAGCTGCATGTGTCCCTGATAATTACTCTGGATAAGAGGTGCATCCAACTACAAGTATCGCTGATAATTACACTGGAAAGAGTTGCATCCAGCTGTATGTGTCCATGATAATTACACTGGCAAGAGGTACATCCAGCTCCACGTGTACCTGATAATTAAAAAGACAAGAGCTGTATCCATCTCCACGTGTCCCTGATAATTACTCTGGCAAGAGGTGCATCCAGCTGCACGTGTCCCTGATCATTACTATGGTAAGAGGTGCATCCAGCTGCAGGTGACCCTGATAATTACCCTGGCCAGAGGTGCATCCAGCTTCAAGTGAACCTTATAATTACAGCGGCAAGAGTTACATCCAGCTGCAAGTGACCCTGATAATTACTCCGGCAAGAGGTGCATCCAGCTGCATGTGTCCCTGATAATTATTCCGGCAAGAGATGCATCCAGCTGTACGTGTCCCTGAAAATTACTCGGGCAAGAGGTGCATCCAGCTGCATGTGTCCCTGATAATTACTCCGGCAAGAGGAGCTTCCAGCTACACGTGTCCCTGATAATTACTCCACCCTGATAATTACACCGGCCAGAGGTGCATCCAGCTACATGTGTCCCTGATAATTACACTGGCAAGATTTGCATCCAGCTGAACGTGTCCCTGATAATTACTCAGGCAAGTGGTGCATCCAGCTGCAAGTGTCCCTGATAATTACTCTGGCAAGAGGTGCATCCAGCTGCAGGTGATCCTGATAATTACACCAGACAGAGGTGCATCCAGCTGCAAGTGACCCTGATAATTACTCCGGCAAGAGGTGCATCCAGCTGCACGTGTCCATGATAATTACAAAGACAAGAGGTGCATCCAGCTGCACATGTCTCGGATAATTACTCCGGCAAGAGGTGCATCCAGCTGCAAGTGACCCTGATAATTACACTGGAAAGAGGTGAATCCAGCTGCACGTCTCCCTGATAATTATACCGGCAAGAGGTTCATCCAGCTGCAAGTGACCCTGATAATTACACCAGCAAAAGGTGCGTCCAGCTGCATGTGTCCCTGATAATTACAGTGGCAAGATGTGCATCCAGCTGCAGGTGACCCTGATAATTACATCAGCCAGAGGTGCATCCAGCTGCATGTGTCCCTGATAATTACTCTGGCAAGAGGTGCATCCAACTTCAAGTATTGCTGATAATTGCATTGGCAAGAGTTGTATCCAGCTGTATGTGTCCATGATAATTACACTGGCAAGAGGTCCATCCAGCTGCACGTATCCCTGATAAGTACTCTGGCAAGAGGTGTATCCAGCTGCACGTGTCCCTGATAATTACTCCGGCAAGAGGAACATCCAGCTACTCGTGTCCCAGATAATTACTCTGGCAAGAATTACATCCAGCTGCAAGTGACCCTATAATTACACCGACCAGAGGTGCATCCAGCTGCATGTGTCCCTGATAATTACACTGGCAAGATTTGCATCCAGCAGCAGGTGACCCTGATAATTACATCAGCCAGAGGTCCATCCAGCTGCATGTGTCCCTGATAATTACTCTGGCAAGAGGTGCATCCAACTTCAAGTATCGCTGATAATTACACTAGCACGAGTTGTATCCTGCTGTATGTGTCCATGATAATTACTCTGGCAAGTGGTGTATCCAGCTGAACGTATCCCTGATAATTACTCTGGCAAGTGGTGCATCCAGCTGAACGTATACCTTATAATTACAGCGCCAAGAGTTACATCCAGCTGCAAGTGACCCTGATAATTACTCCGGCAAGAGGTGCATCCAGCTGCATGTGTCCCTGATAATTACTCTGGCAAGTGGTGCATCCAGCTGAACGTATACCTTATAATTACAGCGCCAAGAGTTACATCCAGCTGCAAGTGACCCTGATAATTACTCCGGCAAGAGGTGCATCCAGCTGCATTTATCCCTGTTAATTATTCTGGCAAGAGATGCATCCAGCTGTACGTGTCCCTGATAATTACTCCGGCAAGAGGTGCATCCAGCTGCATGTATCCCTGATAATTACTCCGGCAAGCATTGCATCCAGCTGCACATGTCCCTGATAATTACTCCGGCAAGAGGTGCATCCACCTGCATGTGTCCCTGATAATTACTCCGGCAAGAGGAGCATCCAGCTACAATTGTCCCTGATAATTACTCCACCCTGATAATTACACCGGCCAGAGGTGCATCCAGCTGCATTTGTCACTGATAATTACACTGGCAAGATTTGCATCCAGCTGAACGTGTCCATGATAATTACTCTGGCAAGAGGTGCATCCAGCTGCAGGTGATCCTGATAATTACATCAGCCAGAGGTGCATCCAGCTGCATGTGTCCCTGATAATTACTCTGGCAAGAGGTGCATCCAACTTCAAGTATTGCTGATAATTACATTGGCAAGAGTTGTATCCAGCTGTATGTGTCCATGAAAATTACACTGGCAAGAGGTGCATCCAGCTGCACGTATCCCTGATAAGTACTCTGGCAAGAGGTGCATCCAGCTGCACGTGTCCCTGATAATTACTCCGGCAAGAGGAGCATCCAGCTACAATTGTCCCTGATAATTACTCCACCCTGATAATTACACCGGCCAGAGGTGCATCCAGCTGCATGTGTCCTTGATAATTACACTGGCAAGATTTGCATCCAGCTGAACGTGTCCCTGATAATTACTCTGGCAAGAGGTGCATCCAGCTGCAGGTGATCCTGATAATTACATCAGCCAGAGGTGCATCCAGCTGCATGTGTCCCTGATAATTACTCTGGCAAGAGGTGCATCCAACTTCAAGTATTGCTGATAATTACATTGGCAAGAGTTGTATCCAGCTGTATGTGTCCATGAAAATTACACTGGCAAGAGGTGCATCCAGCTGCATGTGTCCCTGATAATTACTCCGGCAAGAGGTGGATCCAGCTGCACGGGTCCCTGATAATTACTCTGGCAAGAGGTGCATCCAGCTGCAGGTGATCCTGATAATTACACCAGCCAGAGGTGCATCCAGCTGCATGTGTCCCTGATAATTACTCTGGCAAGAGGTGCATCCAACTTCAAATATTGCTGATAATTACATTGACAAGAGTTGTATCCAGCTGAATGTGTCCATGATAATTACGCTGGCAAGAGGTGCATCCAGCTGCATGTATCCCTGATAAGTACTCTGGCAAGAGGTGCATCCAGCTGCATGTGTCCCTGATAATTACAGCGGCCAAAAGTGCATCCAGCCGCACGTGTCCCTGATAATTACAAAGACAAGAGGTGCATCCAGCTGCATGTGACCTTATAAGTACAGCAGCAAGAGTTACAGCCTGCTGCAAGTGACCCTGATAATTACTCCGGCAAGAGGTGCATCCAGCTGCATGTGTCCCTGATAATTACAGCGGCAAGAGTTACATCCAGCTGCACGTTTTCCTGATAATTACAAAGACAAGAGGTGCATCCAGCTGCATGTGTACCTGATAATTACTCTGGTAAGAGGTGCATCCAGCTGCAGGTGACCCTGATAATTACATCAGCCAGAGGTGCATCCAGCTGCATGTGTCTCTGATAATTACTCTGGATAAGAGGTGCATCCAACTTCAAGTATCGCTGATAATTACACTGGCAAGAGTTGCATGCAGCTGTATGTGTCCATGATAATTACACTGGCAAGAGGTGCATCCAGCTCCACGTGTCACTGATAATTAAAAAGACAAGAGATGCATCCATCTGCACGTGTCCCTGATAATTACTCTGGCAAGAGGTGCATCCAGCTGCACGTGTCCCTGATCATTACTATGGTAAGAGGTGCATCCAGCTGCACATGTCCCTGATAATTACTCCGGCAAGAGGTGCATCCAACTGCATGTGTCCCTGATAATTACTCCGGCAAGAGGAGCAACCAGCTACACGTGTCCCTGATAATTACTCCACCCTGATAATTACACCGGCCAGAGGTGCATCCAGCTGCATGTGTCCCTGATAATTACTCTGGCAAGAGGTGCATCCAACTTCAAGTATCGCTGATAATTACACTGGCAAGAGTTGTATCCAGCTGTATGTGTCCATGATAATTACACTGGCAAGAGGTGCATCCAGCTGCACGTATCCCTGATAAGTCCTCTCGCAAGATGTGCATCGAGCTGCACGTGTCCCTGATAATTACTCCGGCAAGAGGTGCATCCAGTTGCAAGTGACCCTGATAATTACACTGGCAAGAGGTGAATCCAGCGACACGTGTCCCTGATAATTACACCGGCAAGAGGTTTATCCAGCTGCAAGTGACCCTGATAATTACACCAGCAAGAGGTGCATCCAGCTGCATGTGTCACTGATAATTACTCCGGCAAGAGGAGCATCCACCTACACTTGTCCCTGATAATTACTCCACCCTGATAATTACACCGGCCAGAGGTGCATCCAGCTGCATGTGTCCTTGATAATTACACTGGCAAGATTTGCATCCAGCTGAACGTGTCCCTGATAATGACTCCGGCAAGAGGTGCATCCAGCTGCAAGTGTCCCTGATAATTACTCTGGTAAGAGGTGCATCCAGCTGCAAGTGAATATTATAATTACACCGGCCAGAGGTGCATCCAGCTGCATGTGTCCCTGATAATTACACTGGCAAGAGGTGCATCCAGCTGCACGTGTCCCTGATCATTACTATGGTAAGAGGTGAATCCAGCTGCAGGTGACCCTGATAATTACACTGGCCAGAGGTGCATCCAGCTGCAAGTGAACCTTATAATTACAGCGGCAAGAGTTACATCCAGCTGCAAGTGACCCTGAGAATTACTCCGCCAAGAGGTGCATCCAGCTGAATGTGTCCCTGATAACTATTCCGGCAAGTGATGCATCCAGCTGTGCGTGTCCCTGATAATTACAGTGGCAAGAGTTGCATCCAGCTGCACATGTCCCTGATAATTACTGCGGCAAGAGGAGCATCCACCTACACTTGTCCCTGATAATTAATCCACCCTGATAATTACACCGGCCAGAGGTGCATCCAGCTGCATGTGTCCTTGATAATTACACTGGCAAGTTTTGCATCCAGCTGAACGTGTCCCTGATAATGACTCCGACAAGAGGTGCATCCAGCTGCAAGTGTCCCTGATAATTACTCTGGTAAGAGGTGCATCCAGCTGCAAGTGAACATTATAATTACACCGGCCAGAGGTGCATCCAGCTGCATGTGTCCCTGATAATTACACCGGCCTGAGCTGCATCCAGCTGCATGTGTCCTTGATAATTACACTGGCAAGATTTGCATCCAGCTGAACTTTTCCCTGATAATGACTCCGGCAAGAGGTGCATCCAGCTGCATGTGTCCCTGATAATTACTCTGGTAAGAGGTGCATCCAGCTGCAAGTGAACATTATAATTACACCGGCCAGAGGTGCATCCAGCTGCATGTGTCCCTGATAATTACACTGGCAGGATTTGCATCCAGCTGAACGTGTCCCTGATAATTACTCTGGCAAGAGGTGCATCCAGCTGCACGTATCCCTGATAAGTACTCTGGCAAGAGGTGTATCCAGCTGCACGTGTCCCTGATAATTACTCCGGCAAGAGGAACATCCACCTACTCGTGTCCCAGATAATTACTCTGGCAAGAATTACATCCAGCTGCAAGTGACCCTATAATTACACCGACCAGAGGTGCATCCAGCTGCATGTGTCCCTGATAATTATTCCGGCAAGAGATGCATCCAGCTGTGCGTGTCCCTGATAATTACAGTGGCAAGAGGTGCATCCAGCTGCACATGTCCCTGATAATTACTCCGGCAAGAGGTGCATCCAGCTGCATGTGTCCCTGATAATTACTCCGGCAAGAGGAGCAAATAGCTACACGTGTCCCTGATAATTACTCCACCCTGATAATTACACCGGCCAGAGGTGCATCCAGCTGCATGTGTCCCTGATAATTACACTGGCAAGATTTGCATCCAGCTGCAGGTGACCCTGATAATTACATCAGCCAGAGGTGCATCCAGCTGCATGTGTCCCTGATAATTACTCTGGCAAGAGGTGCATCCAACTTCAAGTATTCCTGATAATTACATTGGCAAGAGTTGTATCCAGCTGTATGTGTCCATGATAATTACACTGGCAAGAGGTGCATCCAGCTGCACGTATCCCTGATAAGTACTCTGGCAAGAGGTGCATCCAGCTGCACGTGTCCCTGATAATTACTCCGACAAGAGGAACATCCAGCTACACGTGTCCCAGATAATTACTCTGGCAATAATTACATCCAGCTGCAATTGACCCTGATAATTACACTGGCCAGAGGTGCATCCAGCTGCATGTGTCCCTGATAATTAATCTGTCAAGATTTGCATCCAGCTGAACGTATCCCTGATAATTACTCCGGCAAGAGGTGCATCCAGCTGCACGTGTCCCTGATAATTACTCCGGCAAGGGGTGCATCCAGCTGCACGGGTCCCTGATAATTACTCTGGCAAGAGGTGCATCCAGCTGCAGGTGATCCTGATAATTACACCAGGCAGAGGTGCATCCAGCTGCATGTGTCCCTGATAATTACTCTGGCAAGAGGTGCATCCAACTTCAAGTATTGCTGATAATTACATTGGCAAGAGTTGTATCCAGCTGTATGTGTTCATGATAATTACGCTGGCAAGAGGTGCATCCAGCTGCACGTAACCCTGATAACTACTCTGGCAAGAGGTGCATCCAGCTGCATGTGTCCCTGATAATTACAGCGGCCAAAGGTGCATCCAGCCGCACGTGTCCCTGATAATTACAAAGACAAGAGGTGCATCCAGCTGCATGTGACCTTATAAATACAGCAGCAAGAGTTACAGCCAGATGCAAGTGACCCTGATAATTACTCCGGCAAGAGGTGCATCCAGCTGCATGTGTCCCTGATAATTACAGCGGCCAAAGGTGCATCCAGCCGCACGTGTCCCTGATAATTACAAAGACAAGAGGTGCATCCAGCTGCATGTGACCTTATAAATACAGCAGCAAGAGTTACAGCCAGATGCAAGTGACCCTGATAATTACTCCGGCAAGAGTTACATCCAGCTGCACGTTTTCCTGATAATTACAACGACAAGAGGTGCATCCAGCTGCATGTGTACCTGATAATTATTCCGGCAAGAGGTGCCTCCAGCTGTACGTTTTCCTGATAATTTCAAAGACAAGAGGTGGATCCAGCTGCATTTGTCCCTAATAATTACTCTGGTAAGAGGTGCATCCAGCTGCAAGTGAACATTATAATTACACCGGCCAGAAGTGCATCTAGCTGCATGTGTCCCTGATAATTACACTGGCAAGAGGTGCATCCAGCTGCAGGTGACCCTGATAATTACATCAGCCAGAGGTGCATCCAGCTGCATGTGTCCATGATAATTACTCTGGATAAGAGGTGCATCCAACTTCAAGTATCGCTGATAATTACACTGGCAAGAGTTGCATGCAGCTGTATGTGTCCATGATAATTACACTGGCAAGAGGTGCATCCAGCTCCACGTGTCCCTGATAATTAAAAAGACAAGAGGTGCATCCATCTGCACGTGTCCCTGATAATTACTCTGGCAAGAGGTGCATCCAGCTGAACGTTTCCCTGATCATTACTATGGTAAGAGGTGCATCCAGCTGCAGGTGACCCTGATAATTACACTGGCCAGAGGTGCATCCAGCTGCAAGTGAACCTTATAATTACAGCGGCAAGAGTTACATCCAGCTGCAAGTGACCCTGAGAATTACTCCGGCAGGAGCTGCATCCAGCTGCATGTGTCCCTGATAATTATTCCGGCAAGTAATGCATCCAGCTGTGCGTGTCCCTGATAATTACAGTGGCAAGAGGTGCATCCAGCTGCACATGTCCCTCATAATTACTCCGGCAAGAGGTATATCCAGCTGCATGCGTCCTTGATAATTACTCCGGCAAGAGGAGCAACCAGCTACACGTGTCCCTGATCATTACTCCACCCTGATAATTACACCGGCAAGAGGTGCATCCAGCTGCATGTGTCCCTGATAATTACACTGGCAAGATTTGCATCCAGCTGCAGGTGACCCTGATAATTACATCAGCCAGAGGTGCATCCAGCTGCATGTGGCCCTGATAATTACTCTGGCAAGAGGTGCATCCAACTTCAAGTATCGCTGATAATTACACTAGCAAGAGTTGTATCCGGCTGTATGTGTCCATGATAATTACACTGGCAAGAGGTGCATCCAGCTGCACGTATCCCTGATAAGTACTCTGGCAAGAGGTGTATCCAGCTGCACGTGTCCCTGATAATTACTCCGGCAAGAGGTGCATCCAGCTGCAAGTGACCCTGATAATTAAACTGGCAAGAGGTGAATCCAGCTACACATGTCCCTGATAATAACACCGGCAAGAGGTTTATCCAGCTGCAAGTGACCCTGATAATTACACCAGCAACAGGTGCATCCAGCTGCATGTGTCCCTGATAATTACTCCGGCAAGAGGAGCATCCACCTACACTTGTCCCTGATAATTACTCCACCCTGATAATTACACCGGCCAGAGGTGCATCCAGCTGCATGTGTCCTTGATAATTCCACTGGCAAGATTTGCATCCAGCTGAACGTGTCCCTGATAATGACTCCAGCAAGAGGTGCATCCAGCTGCAAGTGTCCCTGATAATTACTCCGGCAAGAGGTGCATCTAGCTGCATGTGTCCCTGATAATTACACTGGCAAGAGGTGCATCCAGCTGCATGTGTCCCTGATAATTACAGAGGCAAGAGTTACATCCAGCTGCACGTTTTCCTGATAATTACAAAGACAAGAGGTGCATCCAGCTGCATGTGTACCTGATAATTACTCTGGTAAGAGGTGCATCCAGCTGCAAGTGAACATTATAATTACACCGGCCAGAGGTGCATCCAGCTGCATGTGTCCCTGATAATTACACTGGCAAGAGGTGCATCCAGCTGCAGGTGACCCTGATAATTACATCAGCCAGAGGTGCATCCAGCTGCATGTGTCCCTGATAATTACTCTGGATAAGAGGTGCATCCAACTTCAAGTATCGCTGATAATTACACTGGCAAGAGTTGCATGCAGCTGTATGTGTCCATGATAATTACACTGGCAAGAGGTGCATCCAGCTCCACGTGTCCCCGATAATTAAAAAGACAAGAGGTGCATCCATCTGCACGTGTCCCTGATAATTACTCTGGCAAGAGGTGCATCCAACTGCACGTGTCCCTGATCATTACTATGGTAAGAGGTGCATCCAGCTGCAGGTCACCCTGATAAT
Source organism: Narcine bancroftii (assembly GCF_036971445.1). Lineage (NCBI taxonomy): Eukaryota > Metazoa > Chordata > Chondrichthyes > Torpediniformes > Narcinidae > Narcine > Narcine bancroftii. Next base: position 41,521,062 of record NC_091481.1, read on the forward strand.
TACACTGGCCAGAGGTGCATCCAGCTGCAAGTGAACCTTATAATTACAGCGGCAAGAGTTACATCCAGCTGCAAGTGACCCTTATACTTACAGCGGCAAGAGTTACATCCAGCTGCAAGTGACCCTGAGAATTACTCCGGTAAGAGGTGCATCCAGCTGCATGTGTCCCTGATAATTATTCCGGCAAGTGATGCATCCAGCTGTGCGTGTCCCTGATAATTACAGTGGCAAGAGGTGCATCCAGCTGCACATGTCCCTGATAATTACTCCGGCAAGAGGTGCATCCAGCTGCATGTGTCCCTGATAATTACTCCGGCAAGAGGAGCAACCAGCTACACGTGTCCCTGATAATTACTCCACCCTGATAATTACACCGGCAAGAGGTGCATCCAGCTGCATGTGTCCCTGATAATTACACTGGCAAGATTTGCATCCAGCAGCAGGTGACCCTGATAATTACATCAGCCAGAGGTCCATCCAGCTGCATGTGTCCCTGATAATTACTCTGGCAAGAGGTGCATCCAACTTCAAGTATCGCTGATAATTACACTGGCAAGAGTTATATCCAGCTGTATGTGTCCAAGATAATTACACTGGCAAGATTTGCATCCAGCTGAACGTGTCCCTGATAATGACTCCAGCAAGAGGTGCATCCAGCTGCAAGTGTTCCTGATAATTACTCCGGCAAGAGGTGCATCCAGCTGCATGTGTCCCTGATAATTACAGAGGCAAGAGTTACATCCAGCTGCACGTTTTCCTGATAATTACAAAGACAAGAGGTGCATCCAGCTGCATGTGTACCTGATAATTACTCTGGTAAGAGGTGCATCCAGCTGCAAGTGAACATTATAATTACACCGGCCAGAGGTGCATCCAGCTGCATGTGTCCCTGATAATTACACTGGCAAGAGGTGCATCCAGCTGCAGGTGACCCTGATAATTACATCAGCCAGAGGTGCATCCAGCTGCATGTGTCCCTGATAATTACTCTGGATAAGAGGTGCATCCAACTTCAAGTATCGCTGATAATTACACTGGCAAGAGTTGCATGAGCTGTATGTGTCCATGATAATTACACTGGCAAGAGGTGCATCCAGCTCCACGTGTCCCTGATAATTAAAAAGACAAGAGGTGCATCCAGCTGCACGTGTCCCTGATCATTACTATGGTAAGAGGTGCATCCAGCTGCAGGTGACCCTGATAATTACACTGGCCAGAGGTGCATCCAGCTGCAAGTGAACCTTATAATTACAGCGGCAAGAGTTACATCCAGCTGCAAGTGACCCTTATAATTACAGCGGCAAGAGTTACATCCAGCTGCAAGTGACCCTGAGAATTACTCCGGTAAGAGGTGCATCCAGCTGCATGTGTCCCTGATAATTATTCCGGCAAGTGATGCATCCAGCTGTGCGTGTCCCTGATAATTACAGTGGCAAGAGGTGCATCCAGCTGCACATGTCCCTGATAATTACTCCGGCAAGAGGTGCATCCAGCTGCATGTGTCCCTGATAATTACTCCGGCAAGAGGAGCAACCACCTACACGTGTCCCTGATAATTACTCCACCCTGATAATTACACCGGCAAGAGGTGCATCCAGCTGCATGTGTCCCTGATAATTACACTGGCAAGATTTGCATCCAGCAGCAGGTGACCCTGATAATTACATCAGCCAGAGGTCCATCCAGCTGCATGTGTCCCTGATAATTACTCTGGCAAGAGGTGCATCCAACTTCAAGTATCGCTGATAATTACACTGGCAAGAGTTATATCCAGCTGTATGTGTCCATGATAATTACACTGGCAAGAGGTGCATCCAGTTGCACGTATCCCTGATAAGTCCTCTGGCAAGATGTGCATCGAGCTGCACGTGTCCCTGATAATTACTCCGGCAAGAGATGCATCCAGCTGCAAGTGACCCTGATAATTACACTGGCAAGAGGTGAATCCAGCGACACGTGTCCCTGATAATTACACCGGCAAGAGGTTTATCCAGCTGCAAGTGACCCTGATAATTACACCAGCAAGAGGTGCATCCAGCTGCATGTGTCCCTGATAATTACTCCGGCAAGAGGAGCATCCACCTACACTTGTCCCTGATAATTACTCCACCCTGATAATGACTCCGGCAAGAGGTGCATCCAGCTGCAAGTTTCCCTGATAATTACTCTGGTAAGAGGTGCATCCAGCTGCAAGTGAACATTATAATTACACCGGCCAGATGTGCATCCAGCTGCATGTGTCCCTGATAATTACACTGGCAAGAGGTGCATCCAGCTGCACGTGTCCCTGATCATTACTATGGTAAGAGGTGCATCCAGCTGCAGGTGACCCTGATAATTACACTGGCCAGAGGTGCATCCAGCTGCAAGTGAACCTTATAATTACAGCGGCAAGAGTTACATCCAGCTGCAAGTGACCCTGAGAATTACTCCGGCAAGAGGTGCATCCAGCTGCATGTGTCCCTGATAATTACTCTGGCAAGAGGTGCATCGAACTTCAAGTATTGCTGATAATTACATTGGCAAGAGTTGTATCCAGCTGTATGTGTCCATGAAAATTACACTGGCAAGAGGTGCATCCAGCTGCACGTATCCCTGATAAGTACTCTGGCAAGAGGTGCATCCAGCTGCACGTGTCCCTGATAATTACTCCGGCAAGAGGAACATCCAGCTACACGTGTCCCAGATAATTACTCTGGCATGAATAACATCGAGCTGCAAGTGACCCTGATAATTACTCCGGCAAGAGGAGCATCCAGCTACAATTGTCCCTGATAATTACTCCACCCTGATAATTACACCGGCCAGAGGTGCATCCAGCTGCATGTGTCACTGATAATTACACTGGCAAGATTTGCATCCAGCTGAACGTGTCCCTGATAATTACTCTGGCAAGAGGTGCATCCAGCTGCAGGTGATCCTGATAATTACATCAGCCAGAGGTGCATCCAGCTGCATGTGTCCCTGATAATTACTCTGGCAAGAGGTGCATCCAACTTCAAGTATTGCTGATAATTACATTGGCAAGAGTTGTATCCAGCTGTATGTGTCCATGAAAATTACACTGGCAAGAGGTGCATCCAGCTGCATGTGTCCCTGATAATTACTCCGGCAAGAGGTGCATCCAGCTGCACGGGTCCCTGATAATTACTCTGGCAGGAGGTGCATCCAGCTGCAGGTGATCCTGATAATTACACCAGCCAGAGGTGCATCCAGCTGCATGTGTCCCTGATAATTACTCTGGCAAGAGGTGCATCCAACTTCAAATATTGCTGATAATTACATTGACAAGAGTTGTATCTAGCTGAATGTGTCCATGATAATTACGCTGGCAAGAGGTGCATCCAGCTGCATGTATCCCTGATAAGTACTCTGGCAAGAGGTGCATCCAGCTGCATGTGTCCCTGATAATTACAGCGGCCAAAAGTGCATCCAGCCGCACGTGTCCCTGATAATTACAAAGACAAGAGGTGCATCCAGCTGCATGTGACCTTATAAGTACAGCAGCAAGAGTTACAGCCAGCTGCAAGTGACCCTGATAATTACTCCGGCAAGAGGTGCATCCAGCTGCATGTGTCCCTGATAATTACAGCGGCAAGAGTTACATCCAGCTGCACGTTTTCCTGATAATTACAAAGACAAGAGGTGCATCCAGCTGCATGTGTACCTGATAATTACTCTGGTAAGAGGTGCATCCAGCTGCAAGTGAACATTATAATTACACCGGCCAGAGGTGCATGTGTCCCTGATAATTACACTGGCAAGAGGTGCATCCAGCTGCAGGTGACCCTGATAATTACATCAGCCAGAGGTGCATCCAGCTGCATGTGTCTCTGATAATTACTCTGGATAAGAGGTGCATCCAACTTCAAGTATCGCTGATAATTACACTGGCAAGAGTTGCATGCAGCTGTATGTGTCCATGATAATTACACTGGCAAGAGGTGCCTCCAGCTCCACGTGTCGCTGATAATTAAAAAGACAAGAGATGCATCCATCTGCACGTGTCCCTGATAATTACTCTGGCAAGAGGTGCATCCAGCTGCACGTGTCCCTGATCATTACTATGGTAAGAGGTGCATCCAGCTGCACATGTCCCTGATAATTACTCCGGCAAGAGGTGCATCCAACTGCATGTGTCCCTGATAATTACTCCGGCAAGAGGAGCAACCAGCTACACGTGTCCCTGATAATTACTCCACCCTGATAATTACACCGGCCAGAGGTGCATCCAGCTGCATGTGTCCCTGATAATTACTCTGGCAAGAGGTGCATCCAACTTCAAGTATCGCTGATAATTACACTGGCAAGAGTTGTATCCAGCTGTATGTGTCCATGATAATTACACTGGCAAGAGGTGCATCCAGCTGCACGTATCCCTGATAAGTCCTCTGGCAAGATGTGCATCGAGCTGCACGTGTCCCTGATAATTACTCCGGCAAGAGGTGCATCCTGCTGCAAGTGACCCTGATAATTACACTGGCAAGAGGTGAATCCAGCGACACGTGTCCCTGATAATTACACCGGCAAGAGGTTTATCCAGCTGCAAGTGACCCTGATAATTACACCAGCAAGAGGTGCATCCAGCTGCATGTGTCACTGATAATTACTCCGGCAAGAGGAGCATCCACCTACACTTGTCCCTGATAATTACTCCACCCTGATAATTACACCGGCCAGAGGTTCATCCAGCTGCATGTGTCCTTGATAATTACACTGGCAAGATTTGCATCCAGCTGAACGTGTCCCTGATAATGACTCCGGCAAGAGGTGCATCCAGCTGCAAGTGTCCCTGATAATTACTCTGGTAAGAGGTGCATCCAGCTGCAAGTGAACATTATAATTACACCGGCCAGAGGTGCATCCAGCTGCATGTGTCCCTGATAATTACACTGGCAAGAGGTGCATCCAGCTGCACGTGTCCCTGATCATTACTATGGTAAGAGGTGAATCCAGCTGCAGGTGACCCTGATAATTACACTGGCCAGAGGTGCATCCAGCTGCAAGTGAACCTTATAATTACAGCGGCAAGAGTTACATCCAGCTGCAAGTGACCCTGAGAATTACTCCGCCAAGAGGTGCATCCAGCTGAATGTGTCCCTGATAACTATTCCGGCAAGTGATGCATCCAGCTGTGCGTGTCCCTGATAATTACAGTGGCAAGAGTTGCATCCAGCTGCACATGTCCCTGATAATTACTGCGGCAAGAGGAGCATCCACCTACACTTGTCCCTGATAATTACTCCACCCTGATAATTACACCGGCCAGAGGTGCATCCAGCTGCATGTGTCCTTGATAATTACACTGGCAAGTTTTGCATCCAGCTGAACGTGTCCCTGATAATGACTCCGGCAAGAGGTGCATCCAGCTGCAAGTGTCCCTGATAATTACTCTGGTAAGAGGTGCATCCAGCTGCAAGTGAACATTATAATTACACCGGCCAGAGGTGCATCCAGCTGCATGTGTCCCTGATAATTACACCGGCCTGAGCTGCATCCAGCTGCATGTGTCCTTGATAATTACACTGGCAAGATTTGCATCCAGCTGAACGTTTCCCTGATAATGACTCCGGCAAGAGGTGCATCCAGCTGCATGTGTCCCTGATAATTACTCTGGTAAGAGGTGCATCCAGCTGCAAGTGAACATTATAATTACACCGGCCAGAGGTACATCCAGCTGCATGTGTCCCTGATAATTACACTGGCAGGATTTGCATCCAGCTGAACGTGTCCCTGATAATTACTCTGGCAAGAGGTGCATCCAGCTGCACGTATCCCTGATAAGTACTCTGGCAAGAGGTGTATCCAGCTGCACGTGTCCCTGATAATTACTCCGGCAAGAGGAACATCCACCTACTCGTGACCCAGATAATTACTCTGGCAAGAATTACATCCAGCTGCAAGTGACCCTATAATTACACCGACCAGAGGTGCATCAAGCTGCATGTGTCCCTGATAATTATTCCGGCAAGAGATGCATCCAGCTGTGCGTGTCCCTGATAATTACAGTGGCAAGAGGTGCATCCAGCTGCACATGTCCCTGATAATTACTCCGGCAAGAGGTGCATCCAGCTGCATGTGTCCCTGATAATTACTCCGGCAAGAGGAGCAAATAGCTACACGTGTCCCTGATAATTACTCCACCCTGATAATTACACCGGCCAGAGGTGCATCCAGCTGCATGTGTCCCTGATAATTACACTGGCAAGATTTGCATCCAGCTGCAGGTGACCCTGATAATTACATCAGCCAGAGGTGCATCCAGCTGCATGTGTCCCTGATAATTACTCTGGCAAGAGGTGCATCCAACTTCAAGTATTGCTGATAATTATATTGGCAAGAGTTGTATCCAGCTGTATGTGTCCATGATAATTACACTGGCAAGAGGTGCATCCAGCTGCACGTATCCCTGATAAGTACTCTGGCAAGAGGTGCATCCAGCTGCACGTGTCCCTGATAATTACTCCGGCAAGAGGAACATCCAGCTACACGTGTCCCAGATAATTACTCTGGCAATAATTACATCCAGCTGCAATTGACCCTGATAATTACACTGGCCAGATGTGCATCGAGCTGCACGTGTCCCTGATAATTACTCCGGCAAGAGGTGCATCCAGCTGCAAGTGACCCTGATAATTACACTGGCAAGAGGTGAATCCAGCGACACGTGTCCCTGATAATTACACCGGCAAGAGGTTTATCCAGCTGCAAGTGACCCTGATAATTACACCAGCAAGAGGTGCATCCAGCTGCATGTGTCACTGATAATTACTCCGGCAAGAGGAGCATCCACCTACACTTGTCCCTGATAATTACTCCACCCTGATAATTACACCGGCCAGAGGTTCATCCAGCTGCATGTGTCCTTGATAATTACACTGGCAAGATTTGCATCCAGCTGAACGTGTCCCTGATAATGACTCCGGCAAGAGGTGCATCCAGCTGCAAGTGTCCCTGATAATTACTCTGGTAAGAGGTGCATCCAGCTGCAAGTGAACATTATAATTACACCGGCCAGAGGTGCATCCAGCTGCATGTGTCCCTGATAATTACACTGGCAAGAGGTGCATCCAGCTGCACGTGTCCCTGATAATTACTCCGGCAAGAGGAACATCCAGCTACACGTGTCCCAGATAATTACTCTGGCATGAATAACATCGAGCTGCAAGTGACCCTGATAATTACTCCGGCAAGAGGAGCATCCAGCTACAATTGTCCCTGATAATTACTCCACCCTGATAATTACACCGGCCAGAGGTGCATCCAGCTGCATGTGTCACTGATAATTACACTGGCAAGATTTGCATCCAGCTGAACGTGTCCCTGATAATTACTCTGGCAAGAGGTGCATCCAGCTGCAGGTGATCCTGATAATTACATCAGCCAGAGGTGCATCCAGCTGCATGTGTCCCTGATAATTACTCTGGCAAGAGGTGCATCCAACTTCAAGTATTGCTGATAATTACATTGGCAAGAGTTGTATCCAGCTGTATGTGTCCATGAAAATTACACTGGCAAGAGGTGCATCCAGCTGCATGTGTCCCTGATAATTACTCCGGCAAGAGGTGCATCCAGCTGCACGGGTCCCTGATAATTACTCTGGGAGGAGGTGCATCCAGCTGCAGGTGATCCTGATAATTACACCAGCCAGAGGTGCATCCAGCTGCATGTGTCCCTGATAATTACTCTGGCAAGAGGTGCATCCAACTTCAAATATTGCTGATAATTACATTGACAAGAGTTGTATCTAGCTGAATGTGTCCATGATAATTACGCTGGCAAGAGGTGCATCCAGCTGCATGTATCCCTGATAAGTACTCTGGCAAGAGGTGCATCCAGCTGCATGTGTCCCTGATAATTACAGCGGCCAAAAGTGCATCCAGCCGCACGTGTCCCTGATAATTACAAAGACAAGAGGTGCATCCAGCTGCATGTGACCTTATAAGTACAGCAGCAAGAGTTACAGCCAGCTGCAAGTGACCCTGATAATTACTCCGGCAAGAGGTGCATCCAGCTGCATGTGTCCCTGATAATTACAGCGGCAAGAGTTACATCCAGCTGCACGTTTTCCTGATAATTACAAAGACAAGAGGTGCATCCAGCTGCATGTGTACCTGATAATTACTCTGGTAAGAGGTGCATCCAGCTGCAAGTGAACATTATAATTACACCGGCCAGAGGTGCATGTGTCCCTGATAATTACACTGGCAAGAGGTGCATCCAGCTGCAGGTGACCCTGATAATTACATCAGCCAGAGGTGCATCCAGCTGCATGTGTCTCTGATAATTACTCTGGATAAGAGGTGCATCCAACTTCAAGTATCGCTGATAATTACACTGGCAAGAGTTGCATGCAGCTGTATGTGTCCATGATAATTACACTGGCAAGAGGTGCCTCCAGCTCCACGTGTCGCTGATAATTAAAAAGACAAGAGATGCATCCATCTGCACGTGTCCCTGATAATTACTCTGGCAAGAGGTGCATCCAGCTGCACGTGTCCCTGATCATTACTATGGTAAGAGGTGCATCCAGCTGCACATGTCCCTGATAATTACTCCGGCAAGAGGTGCATCCAACTGCATGTGTCCCTGATAATTACTCCGGCAAGAGGAGCAACCAGCTACACGTGTCCCTGATAATTACTCCACCCTGATAATTACACCGGCCAGAGGTGCATCCAGCTGCATGTGTCCCTGATAATTACTCTGGCAAGAGGTGCATCCAACTTCAAGTATCGCTGATAATTACACTGGCAAGAGTTGTATCCAGCTGTATGTGTCCATGATAATTACACTGGCAAGAGGTGCATCCAGCTGCACGTATCCCTGATAAGTCCTCTGGCAAGATGTGCATCGAGCTGCACGTGTCCCTGATAATTACTCCGGCAAGAGGTGCATCCAGCTGCAAGTGACCCTGATAATTACACTGGCAAGAGGTGAATCCAGCGACACGTGTCCCTGATAATTACACCGGCAAGAGGTTTATCCAGCTGCAAGTGACCCTGATAATTACACCAGCAAGAGGTGCATCCAGCTGCATGTGTCACTGATAATTACTCCGGCAAGAGGAGCATCCACCTACACTTGTCCCTGATAATTACTCCACCCTGATAATTACACCGGCCAGAGGTTCATCCAGCTGCATGTGTCCTTGATAATTACACTGGCAAGATTTGCATCCAGCTGAACGTGTCCCTGATAATGACTCCGGCAAGAGGTGCATCCAGCTGCAAGTGTCCCTGATAATTACTCTGGTAAGAGGTGCATCCAGCTGCAAGTGAACATTATAATTACACCGGCCAGAGGTGCATCCAGCTGCATGTGTCCCTGATAATTACACTGGCAAGAGGTGCATCCAGCTGCACGTGTCCCTGATCATTACTATGGTAAGAGGTGAATCCAGCTGCAGGTGACCCTGATAATTACACTGGCCAGAGGTGCATCCAGCTGCAAGTGAACCTTATAATTACAGCGGCAAGAGTTACATCCAGCTGCAAGTGACCCTGAGAATTACTCCGCCAAGAGGTGCATCCAGCTGAATGTGTCCCTGATAACTATTCCGGCAAGTGATGCATCCAGCTGTGCGTGTCCCTGATAATTACAGTGGCAAGAGTTGCATCCAGCTGCACATGTCCCTGATAATTACTGCGGCAAGAGGAGCATCCACCTACACTTGTCCCTGATAATTACTCCACCCTGATAATTACACCGGCCAGAGGTGCATCCAGCTGCATGTGTCCTTGATAATTACACTGGCAAGTTTTGCATCCAGCTGAACGTGTCCCTGATAATGACTCCGGCAAGAGGTGCATCCAGCTGCAAGTGTCCCTGATAATTACTCTGGTAAGAGGTGCATCCAGCTGCAAGTGAACATTATAATTACACCGGCCAGAGGTGCATCCAGCTGCATGTGTCCCTGATAATTACACCGGCCTGAGCTGCATCCAGCTGCATGTGTCCTTGATAATTACACTGGCAAGATTTGCATCCAGCTGAACGTTTCCCTGATAATGACTCCGGCAAGAGGTGCATCCAGCTGCATGTGTCCCTGATAATTACTCTGGTAAGAGGTGCATCCAGCTGCAAGTGAACATTATAATTACACCGGCCAGAGGTACATCCAGCTGCATGTGTCCCTGATAATTACACTGGCAGGATTTGCATCCAGCTGAACGTGTCCCTGATAATTACTTTGGCAAGAGGTGCATCCAGCTGCACGTATCCCTGATAAGTACTCTGGCAAGAGGTGTATCCAGCTGCACGTGTCCCTGATAATTACTCCGGCAAGAGGAACATCCACCTACTCGTGACCCAGATAATTACTCTGGCAAGAATTACATCCAGCTGCAAGTGACCCTATAATTACACCGACCAGAGGTGCATCAAGCTGCATGTGTCCCTGATAATTATTCCGGCAAGAGATGCATCCAGCTGTGCGTGTCCCTGATAATTACAGTGGCAAGAGGTGCATCCAGCTGCACATGTCCCTGATAATTACTCCGGCAAGAGGTGCATCCAGCTGCATGTGTCCCTGATAATTACTCCGGCAAGAGGAGCAAATAGCTACACGTGTCCCTGATAATTACTCCACCCTGATAATTACACCGGCCAGAGGTGCATCCAGCTGCATGTGTCCCTGATAATTACACTGGCAAGATTTGCATCCAGCTGCAGGTGACCCTGATAATTACATCAGCCAGAGGTGCATCCAGCTGCATGTGTCCCTGATAATTACTCTGGCAAGAGGTGCATCCAACTTCAAGTATTGCTGATAATTATATTGGCAAGAGTTGTATCCAGCTGTATGTGTCCATGATAATTACACTGGCAAGAGGTGCATCCAGCTGCACGTATCCCTGATAAGTACTCTGGCAAGAGGTGCATCCAGCTGCACGTGTCCCTGATAATTACTCCGGCAAGAGGAACATCCAGCTACACGTGTCCCAGATAATTACTCTGGCAATAATTACATCCAGCTGCAATTGACCCTGATAATTACACTGGCCAGAGGTGCATCCAGCTGCATGTGTCCCTGATAATTAATCTGTCAAGATTTGCATCCAGCTGAACGTATCCCTGATAATTACTCCGGCAAGAGGTGCATCCAGCTGCACGTGTCCCTGATAATTACTCCGGCAAGAGGTGCATCCAGCTGCACGGGTCCCTGATAATTACTCTGGCAAGAGGTGCATCCAGCCGCAGGTGATCCTGATAATTACACCAGGCAGAGGTGCATCCAGCTGCATGTGTCCCTGATAATTACTCTGGCAAGAGGTGCATCCAACTTCAAGTATTGCTGATAATTACATTGGCAAGAGTTGTATCCAGCTGTATGTGTTCATGATAATTACGCTGGCAAGAGGTGCATCCAGCTGCACGTAACCCTGATAACTACTCTGGCAAGAGGTGCATCCAGCTGCATGTGTCCCTGATAATTACAGCGGCCAAAGGTGCATCCAGCCGCACGTGTCCCTGATAATTACAAAGACAAGAGGTGCATCCAGCTGCATGTGACCTTATAAATACAGCAGCAAGAGTTACAGCCAGATGCAAGTGACCCTGATAATTACTCCGGCAAGAGGTTCATCCAGCTGCATGTGTCCCTGATAATTACAGCGGCCAAAGGTGCATCCAGACGCACGTGTCCCTGATAATTACAAAGACAAGAGGTGCATCCAGCTGCATGTGACCTTATAAATACAGCAGCAAGAGTTACAGCCAGATGCAAGTGACCCTGATAATTACTCCGGCAAGAGTTACATCCAGCTGCACGTTTTCCTGATAATTACAACGACAAGAGGTGCATCCAGCTGCATGTGTACCTGATAATTATTCCGGCAAGAGGTGCCTCCAGCTATACGTTTTCCTGATAATTTCAAAGACAAGAGGTCGATCCAGCTGCATTTGTCCCTAATAATTACTCTGGTAAGAGGTGCATCCAGCTGCAAGTGAACATTATAATTACACCGGCCAGAAGTGCATCTAGCTGCATGTGTCCCTGATAATTACACTGGCAAGAGGTGCATCCAGCTGCAGGTGACCCTGATAACTACATCAGCCAGAGGTGCATCCAGCTGCATGTGTCCATGATAATTACTCTGGATAAGAGGTGCATCCAACTTCAAGTATCGCTGATAATTACACTGGCAAGAGTTGCATGCAGCTGTATGTGTCCATGATAATTTCACTGGCAAGAGGTGCATCCAGCTCCACGTGTCCCTGATAATTAAAAAGACAAGAGGTGCATCCATCTGCACGTGTCCCTGATAATTACTCTGGCAAGAGGTGCATCCAGCTGAACGTTTCCCTGATCATTACTATGGTAAGAGGTGCATCCAGCTGCAGGTGACCCTGATAATTACACTGGCCAGAGGTGCATCCAGCTGCAAGTGAACCTTATAATTACAGCGTCAAGAGTTACATCCAGCTGCAAGTGACCCTGAGAATTACTCCGGCAGGAGCTGCATCCAGCTGCATGTGTCCCTGATAATTATTCCAGCAAGTAATGCAAGCAGCTGTGCGTGTCCCTGATAATTACAGTGGCAGGAGGTGCATCCAGCTGCACATGTCCCTCATAATTACTCCGGCAAGAGGTACATCCAGCTGCATGTGTCCCTGATAATTACTCCGGCAAGAGGAGCAACCAGCTACACGTGTCCCTGATCATTACTCCACCCTGATAATTACACCGGCAAGAGGTGCATCCAGCTGCATGTGTCCCTGATAATTACACTGGCAAGATTTGCATCCAGCTGCAGGTGACCCTGATAATTACATCAGCCTGAGGTGCATCCAGCTGCATGTGTCCCTGATAATTACTCTGGCAAGAGGTGCATCCAACTTCAAGTATCGCTGAAAATTACACTAGCAAGAGTTGTATCCGGCTGTATGTGTCCATGATAATTACACTGGCAAGAGGTGCATCCAGCTGCACGTATCCCTGATAAGTACTCTGGCAAGAGGTGTATCCAGCTGCACGTGTCCCTGATAATTACTCCGGCAAGAGGTGCATGCAGCTGCAAGTGACCCTGATAATTAAACTGGCAAGAGGTGAATCCAGCTACACATGTCCCTGATAATAACACCGGCAAGAGGTTTATCCAGCTGCAAGTGACCCTGATAATTACACCAGCAACAGGTGCATCCAGCTGCATGTGTCCCTGATAATTACTCCGGCAAGAGGAGCATCCACCTACACTTGTCCCTGATAATTACTCCACCCTGATAATTACACCGGCCAGAGGTGCATCCAGCTGCATGTGTCCTTGATAATTACACTGGCAAGATTTGCATCCAGCTGAACGTGTCCCTGATAATGACTCCAGCAAGAGGTGCATCCAGCTGCAAGTGTCCCTGATAATTACTCCGGCAAGAGGTGCATCTAGCTGCATGTGTCCCTGATAATTAAACTGGCAAGAGGTGCATCCAGCTGCATGTGTCCCTGATAATTACATCAGCCAGAGGTGCATCCAGCTGCATGTGTCCCTGATAATTACTCTGGATAAGAGGCGCATCCAACTTCAAGTATCGCTGATAATTACACTGGCAAGAGTTGCATGCAGCTGTATGTGTCCATGATAATTACACTGGCAAGAGGTGCATCCAGCTCCACGTGTCCCCGATAATTAAAAAGACAAGAGGTGCATCCATCTGCACGTGTCCCTGATAATTACTCTGGCAAGAGGTGCATCCAACTGCACGTGTCCCTGATCATTACTATGGTAAGAGGTGCATCCAGCTGCAGGTCACCCTGATAATTACACTGGCCAGAGGTGCATCCAGCTGCAAGTGAACCTTATAATTACAGCGGCAAGAGTTACATCCAGCTGCAAGTGACCCTTATAATTACAGCGGCAAGAGTTACATCCAGCTGCAAGTGACCCTGAGAATTACTCCGGTAAGAGGTGCATCCAGCTGCATGTGTCCCTGATAATTATTCCGGCAAGTGATGCATCCAGCTGTGCGTGTCCCTGATAATTACAGTGGCAAGAGGTGCATCAAGCTGCACATGTCCCTGATAATTACTCCGGCAAGAGGTGCATCCAGCTGCATGTGTCCCTGATAATTACTCCGGCAAGAGGAGCAACCAGCTACACGTGTCCCTGATAATTACTCCAACCTGATAATTACACCGGCAAGAGGTGCATCCAGCTGCATGTGTCCCTGATAATTACACTGGCAAGATTTGCATCCAGCAGCAGGTGACCCTGATAATTACATCAGCCAGAGGTCCATCCAGCTGCATGTGTCCCTGATAATTACTCTGGCAAGAGGTGCATCCAACTTCAAGTATCGCTGATAATTACACTGGCAAGAGTTATATCCAGCTGTATGTGTCCAAGATAATTACACTGGCAAGATTTGCATCCAGCTGAACGTGTCCCTGATAATGACTCCAGCAAGAGGTGCATCCAGCTGCAAGTGTCCCTGATAATTACTCCGGCAAGATGTGCATCTAGCTGCATGTGTCCCTGATAATTACACTGGCAAGAGGTGCATCCAGCTGCATGTGTCCCTGATAATTACAGAGGCAAGAGTTACATCCAGCTGCACGTTTACCTGATAATTACAAAGACAAGAGGTGCATCCAGCTGCATGTGTACCTGATAATTACTCTGGTAAGAGGTGCATCCAGCTGCAAGTGAACATTATAATTACACCGGCCAGAGGTGCATCCAGCTGCATGTGTCCCTGATAATTACACTGGCAAGAGGTGCATCCAGCTGCAGGTGACCCTGATAATTACATCAGCCAGAGGTGCATCCAGCTGCATGTGACCCTGATAATTACTCTGGATAAGAGGTGCATCCAACTTCAAGTATCGCTGATAATTACACTGGCAAGAGTTGCATGCAGCTGTATGTGTCCATGATAATTACACTGGCAAGAGGTGCATCCAGCTCCACGTGTCCCTGATAATTAAAAAGACAAGAGGTGCATCCAGCTGCACGTGTCCCTGATCATTACTATGGTAAGAGGTGCATCCAGCTGCAGGTGACCCTGATAATTACACTGGCCAGAGGTGCATCCAGCTGCAAGTGAACCTTATAATTACAGCGGCAAGAGTTACATCCAGCTGCAAGTGACCCTTATAATTACAGCGGCAAGAGTTACATCCAGCTGCAAGTGACCCTGAGAATTACTCCGGTAAGAGGTGCATCCAGCTGCATGTGTCCCTGATAATTATTCCGGCAAGTGATGCATCCAGCTGTGCGTGTCCCTGATAATTACAGTGGCAAGAGGTGCATCCAGCTGCACATGTCCCTGATATTTACTCCGGCAAGAGGTGCATCCAGCTGCATGTGTCCCTGATAATTACTCCGGCAAGAGGAGCAACCACCTACACGTGTCCCTGATAATTACTCCACCCTGATAATTACACCGGCAAGAGGTGCATCCAGCTGCATGTGTCCCTGATAATTACACTGGCAAGATTTGCATCCAGCAGCAGGTGACCCTGATAATTACATCAGCCAGAGGTCCATCCAGCTGCATGTGTCCCTGATAATTACTCTGGCAAGAGGTGCATCCAACTTCAAGTATCGCTGATAATTACACTGGCAAGAGTTATATCCAGCTGTATGTGTCCATGATAATTACACTGGCAAGAGGTGCATCCAGCTGCACGTATCCCTGATAATTACACTGGCAAGAGGTGCATCCAGCTGCAGGTGACCCTGATAATTACATCAGCCAGAGGTGCATCCAGCTGCATGTGACCCTGATAATTACTCTGGATAAGAGGTGCATCCAACTTCAAGTATCGCTGATAATTACACTGGCAAGAGTTGCATGCAGCTGTATGTGTCCATGATAATTACACTGGCAAGAGGTGCATCCAGCTCCACGTGTCCCTGATAATTAAAAAGACAAGAGGTGCATCCAGCTGCACGTGTCCCTGATCATTACTATGGTAAGAGGTGCATCCAGCTGCAGGTGACCCTGATAATTACACTGGCCAGAGGTGCATCCAGCTGCAAGTGAACCTTATAATTACAGCGGCAAGAGTTACATCCAGCTGCAAGTGACCCTTATAATTACAGCGGCAAGAGTTACATCCAGCTGCAAGTGACCCTGAGAATTACTCCGGTAAGAGGTGCATCCAGCTGCATGTGTCCCTGATAATTATTCCGGCAAGTGATGCATCCAGCTGTGCGTGTCCCTGATAATTACAGTGGCAAGAGGTGCATCCAGCTGCACATGTCCCTGATATTTACTCCGGCAAGAGGTGCATCCAGCTGCATGTGTCCCTGATAATTACTCCGGCAAGAGGAGCAACCACCTACACGTGTCCCTGATAATTACTCCACCCTGATAATTACACCGGCAAGAGGTGCATCCAGCTGCATGTGTCCCTGATAATTACACTGGCAAGATTTGCATCCAGCAGCAGGTGACCCTGATAATTACATCAGCCAGAGGTCCATCCAGCTGCATGTGTCCCTGATAATTACTCTGGCAAGAGGTGCATCCAACTTCAAGTATCGCTGATAATTACACTGGCAAGAGTTATATCCAGCTGTATGTGTCCATGATAATTACACTGGCAAGAGGTGCATCCAGCTGCACGTATCCCTGATAAGTACTCTGGCAAGAGGTGTATCCAGCTGCACGTGAACATTATAATTACACCGGCCAGAGGTGGATCCAGCTGCATGTGTCCCTGATAATTACACCGGCCTGAGCTGCATCCAGCTGCATGTGTCCTTGATAATTACACTGGCAAGATTTGCATCCAGCTGAACGTTTCCCTGATAATGACTCCGGCAAGAGGTGCATCCAGCTGCATGTGTCCCTGATAATTACTCTGGTAAGAGGTGCATCCAGCTGCAAGTGAACATTATAATTACACCGGCCAGAGGTGCATCCAGCTGCATGTGTCCCTGATAATTACACTGGCAGGATTTGCATCCAGCTGAACGTGTCCCTGATAATTACTCTGGCAAGAGGTGCATCCAGCTGCACGTATCCCTGATAAGTACTCTGGCAAGAGGTGTATCCAGCTGCACGTGTCCCTGATAATTACTCCGGCAAGAGGAACATCCACCTACTCGTGTCCCAGATAATTACTCTGGCAAGAATTACATCCAGCTGCAAGTGACCCTATAATTACACCGACCAGAGGTGCATCAAGCTGCATGTGTCCCTGATAATTATTCCGGCAAGAGATGCATCCAGCTGTGCGTGTCCCTGATAAGTACTCTTGCAAGAGGTGTATCCAGCTGCACGTGAACATTATAATTACACCGGCCAGAGGTGCATCCAGCTGCATGTGTCCCTGATAATTACACCGGCCTGAGCTGCATCCAGCTGCATGTGTCCTTGATAATTACACTGGCAAGATTTGCATCCAGCTGAACGTTTCCCTGATAATGACTCCGGCAAGAGGTGCATCCAGCTGCATGTGTCCCTGATAATTACTCTGGTAAGAGGTGCATCCAGCTGCAAGTGAACATTATAATTACACCGGCCAGAGGTGCATCCAGCTGCATGTGTCCCTGATAATTACACTGGCAGGATTTGCATCCAGCTGAACGTGTCCCTGATAATTACTCTGGCAAGAGGTGCATCCAGCTGCACGTATCCCTGATAAGTACTCTGGCAAGAGGTGTATCCAGCTGCACGTGTCCCTGATAATTACTCCGGCAAGAGGAACATCCACCTACTCGTGTCCCAGATAATTACTCTGGCAAGAATTACATCCAGCTGCAAGTGACCCTATAATTACACCGACCAGAGGTGCATCAAGCTGCATGTGTCCCTGATAATTATTCCGGCAAGAGATGCATCCAGCTGTGCGTGTCCCTGATAATTACAGTGGCAAGAGGTGCATCCAGCTGCACATGTCCCTGATAATTACTCCGGCAAGAGGTGCATCCAGCTGCACGTATCCCTGATAAGTACTCTGGCAAGAGGTGTATCCAGCTGCACGTGTCCCTGATAATTACTCCGGCAAGAGGAACATCCACCTACTCGTGTCCCAGATAATTACTCTGGCAAGAATTACATCCAGCTGCAAGTGACCCTATAATTACACCGACCAGAGGTGCATCAAGCTGCATGTGTCCCTGATAATTATTCCGGCAAGAGATGCATCCAGCTGTGCGTGTCCCTGATAATTACAGTGGCAAGAGGTGCATCCAGCTGCACATGTCCCTGATAATTACTCCAGCAAGAGGTGCATCCAGCTGCATGTGTCCCTGATAATTACTCCGGCAAGAGGAGCAAATAGCTACACGTGTCCCTGATAATTACTCCACCCTGATAATTACACCGGCCAGAGGTGCATCCAGCTGCATGTGTCCCTGATAATTACACTGGCAAGATTTGCATCCAGCTGCAGGTGACCCTGATAATTACATCAGCCAGAGGTGCATCCAGCTGCATGTGTCCCTGATAATTACTCTGGCAAGAGGTGCATCCAACTTCAAGTATTGCTGATAATTATATTGGCAAGAGTTGTATCCAGCTGTATGTGTCCATGATAATTACACTGGCAAGAGGTGCATCCAGCTGCACGTATCCCTGATAAGTACTCTGGCAAGAGGTGCATCCAGCTGCACGTGTCCCTGATAATTACTCCGGCAAGAGGAACATCCAGCTACACGTGTCCCAGATAATTACTCTGGCAATAATTACATCCAGCTGCAATTGACCCTGATAATTACACTGGCCAGAGGTGCATCCAGCTGCATGTGTCCCTGATAATTAATCTGTCAAGATTTGCATCCAGCTGAACGTATCCCTGATAATTACTCCGGCAAGAGGTGCATCCAGCTGCACGTGTCCCTGATAATTACTCCGGCAAGAGGTGCATCCAGCTGCACGGGTCCCTGATAATTACTCTGGCAAGAGGTGCATCCAGCCGCAGGTGATCCTGATAATTACACCAGGCAGAGGTGCATCCAGCTGCATGTGTCCCTGATAATTACTCTGGCAAGAGGTGCATCCAACTTCAAGTATTGCTGATAATTACATTGGCAAGAGTTGTATCCAGCTGTATGTGTTCATGATAATTACGCTGGCAAGAGGTGCATCCAGCTGCACGTAACCCTGATAACTACTCTGGCAAGAGGTGCATCCAGCTGCATGTGTCCCTGATAATTACAGCGGCCAAAGGTGCATCCAGCCGCACGTGTCCCTGATAATTACAAAGACAAGAGGTGCATCCAGCTGCATGTGACCTTATAAATACAGCAGCAAGAGTTACAGCCAGATGCAAGTGACCCTGATAATTACTCCGGCAAGAGGTGCATCCAGCTGCATGTGTCCCTGATAATTACAGCGGCCAAAGGTGCATCCAGCCGCACGTGTCCCTGATAATTACAAAGACAAGAGGTGCATCCAGCTGCATGTGACCTTATAAATACAGCAGCAAGAGTTACAGCCAGATGCAAGTGTCCCTGATAATTACTCCGGCAAGAGTTACATCCAGCTGCACGTTTTCCTGATAATTACAACGACAAGAGGTGCATCCAGCTGCATGTGTACCTGATAATTATTCCGGCAAGAGGTGCCTCCAGCTATACGTTTTCCTGATAATTTCAAAGACAAGAGGTGGATCCAGCTGCATTTGTCCCTAATAATTACTCTGGTAAGAGGTGCATCCAGCTGCAAGTGAACATTATAATTACACCGGCCAGAAGTGCATCTAGCTGCATGTGTCCCTGATAATTACACTGGCAAGAGGTGCATCCAGCTGCAGGTGACCCTGATAATTACATCAGCCAGAGGTGCATCCAGCTGCATGTGTCCCTGATAATTACTCTGGATAAGAGGTGCATCCAACTTCAAGTATCGCTGATAATTACACTGGCAAGAGTTGCATGCAGCTGTATGTGTCCATGATAATTACACTGGCAAGAGTTGCATCCAGCTCCACGTGTCCCCGATAATTGAAAAGACAAGAGGTGCATCCATCTGCACGTGTCCCTGATAATTACTCTGGCAAGAGGTGCATCCAACTGCACGTGTCCCTGATCATTACTATGGTAAGAGGTGCATCCAGCTGCAGGTGACCCTGATAATTACACTGGCCAGAGGTGCATCCAGCTGCAAGTGAACCTTATAATTACAGCGTCAAGAGTTACATCCAGCTGCAAGTGACCCTGAGAATTACTCCGGCAGGAGCTGCATCCAGCTGCATGTGTCCCTGATAATTATTCCGGCAAGTAATGCAAGCAGTTGTGCGTGTCCCTGATAATTACAGTGGCAGGAGGTGCATCCAGCTGCACATGTCCCTCATAATTACTCCGGCAAGAGGTACATCCAGCTGCATGTGTCCCTGATAATTACTCCGGCAAGAGGAGCAACCAGCTACACGTGTCCCTGATCATTACTCCACCCTGATAATTACACCGGCAAGAGGTGCATCCAGCTGCATGTGTCCCTTATAATTACACTGGCAAGATTTGCATCCAGCTGCAGGTGACCCTGATAATTACATCAGCCAGAGGTGCATCCAGCTGCATGTGTCCCTGATAATTACTCTGGCAAGAGGTGCATCCAACTTCAAGTATCGCTGAAAATTACACTAGCAAGAGTTGTATCCGGCTGTATGTGTCCATGATAATTACACTGGCAAGAGGTGCATCCAGCTGCACGTATCCCTGATAAGTACTCTGGCAAGAGGTGTATCCAGCTGCACGTGTCCCTGATAATTACTCCCGCAAGAGGTGCATCCAGCTGCAAGTGACCCTGATAATTAAACTGGCAAGAGGTGAATCCAGCTACACATGTCCCTGATAATAACACTGGCAAGAGGTTTATCCAGATGCAAGTGACCCTGATAATTACACCAGCAACAGGTGCATCCAGCTGCATGTGTCCCTGATAATTACTCCGGCAAGAGGAGCATCCACCTACACTTGTCCCTGATAATTACTCCACCCTGATAATTACACCGGCCAGAGGTGCATCCAGCTGCATGTGTCCTTGATAATTACACTGGCAAGATTTGCATCCAGCTGAACGTGTCCCTGATAATGACTCCAGCAAGAGGTGCATCCAGCTGCAAGTGTCCCTGATAATTACTCCGGCAAGAGGTGCATCTAGCTGCATGTGTCCCTGATAATTAAACTGGCAAGAGGTGCATCCAGCTGCATGTGTCCCTGATAATTACATCAGACAGAGGTGCATCCAGCTGCATGTGTCCCTGATAATTACTGGATAAGAGGTGCATCCAACTTCAAGTATCGCTGATAATTACACTGGCAAGAGTTGCATGCAGCTGTATGTGTCCATGATAATTACACTGGCAAGAGGTGCATCCAGCTCCACGTGTCCCCGATAATTAAAAAGACAAGAGGTGCATCCATCTGCACGTGTCCCTGATAATTACTCTGGCAAGAGGTGGATCCAACTGCACGTGTCCCTGATCATTACTATGGTAAGAGGTGCATCCAGCTGCAGGTCACCCTGATAATTACACTGGCCAGAGGTGCATCCAGCTGCAAGTGAACCTTATAATTACAGCGGCAAGAGTTACATCCAGCTGCAAGTGACCCTTATAATTACAGCGGCAAGAGTTACATCCAGCTGCAAGTGACCCTGAGAATTACTCCGGTAAGAGGTGCATCCAGCTGCATGTGTCCCTGATAATTATTCCGGCAAGTGATGCATCCAGCTCTGCGTGTCCCTGATAATTACAGTGGCAAGAGGTGCATCAAGCTGCACATGTCCCTGATAATTACTCCGGCAAGAGGTGCATCCAGCTGCATGTGTCCCTGATAATTACTCCGGCAAGAGGAGCAACCAGCTACACGTGTCCCTGATAATTACTCCACCCTGATAATTACACCGGCAAGAGGTGCATCCAGCTGCATGTGTCCCTGATAATTACACTGGCAAGATTTGCATCCAGCAGCAGGTGACCCTGATAATTACATCAGCCAGAGGTCCATCCAGCTGCATGTGTCCCTGATAATTACTCTGGCAAGAGGTGCATCCAACTTCAAGTATCGCTGATAATTACACTGGCAAGAGTTATATCCAGCTGTATGTGTCCAAGATAATTACACTGGCAAGATTTGCATCCAGCTGAACGTGTCCCTGATAATGACACCAGCAAGAGGTTCATCCAGCTGCAAGTGTCCCTGATAATTACTCCGGCAAGATGTGCATCTAGCTGCATGTGTCCCTGATAATTACACTGGCAAGAGGTGCATCCAGCTGCATGTGTCCCTGATAATTACAGAGGCAAGAGTTACATCCAGCTGCACGTTTTCCTGATAATTACAAAGACAAGAGGTGCATCCAGCTGCATGTGTACCTGATAATTACTCTGGTAAGAGGTGCATCCAGCTGCAAGTGAACATTATAATTACACCGGCCAGAGGTGCATCCAGCTGCATGTGTCCCTGATAATTACACTGGCAAGAGGTGCATCCAGCTGCAGGTGACCCTGATAATTACATCAGCCAGAGGTGCATCCAGCTGCATGTGACCCTGATAATTACTCTGGATAAGAGGTGCATCCAACTTCAAGTATCGCTGATAATTACACTGGCAAGAGTTGCATGCAGCTGTATGTGTCCATGATAATTACACTGGCAAGAGGTGCATCCAGCTCCACGTGTCCCTGATAATTAAAAAGACAAGAGGTGCATCCAGCTGCACGTGTCCCTGATCATTACTATGGTAAGAGGTGCATCCAGCTGCAGGTGACCCTGATAATTACACTGGCCAGAGGTGCATCCAGCTGCAAGTGAACCTTATAATTACAGCGGCAAGAGTTACATCCAGCTGCAAGTGACCCTTATAATTACAGCGGCAAGAGTTACATCCAGCTGCAAGTGACCCTGAGAATTACTCCGGTAAGAGGTGAATCCAGCTGCATGTGTCCCTGATAATTATTCCGGCAAGTGATGCATCCAGCTGTGCGTGTCCCTGATAATTACAGTGGCAAGAGGTGCATCCAGCTGCACATGTCCCTGATATTTACTCCGGCAAGAGGTGCATCCAGCTGCATGTGTCCCTGATAATTACTCCGGCAAGAGGAGCAACCACCTACACATGTCCCTGATAATTACTCCACCCTGATAATTACACCGGCAAGAGGTGCATCCAGCTGCATGTGTCCCTGATAATTACACTGGCAAGATTTGCATCCAGCAGCAGGTGACCCTGATAATTACATCAGCCAGAGGTCCATCCAGCTGCATGTGTCCCTGATAATTACTCTGGCAAGAGGTGCATCCAACTTCAAGTATCGCTGATAATTACACTGGCAAGAGTTATATCCAGCTGTATGTGTCCATGATAATTACACTGGCAATAGGTGCATCCAGCTGCACGTATCCCTGATAAGTACTCTGGCAAGAGGTGTATCCAGCTGCACGTGAACATTATAATTACACCGGCCAGAGGTGCATCCAGCTGCATGTGTCCCTGATAATTACACTGCCTGAGCTGCATCCAGCTGCATGTGTCCTTGATAATTACACTGGCAAGATTTGCATCCAGCTGAACGTTTCCCTGATAATGACTCCGGCAAGAGGTGCATCCAGCTGCATGTGTCCCTGATAATTACTCTGGTAAGAGGTGCATCCAGCTGCAAGTGAACATTATAATTACACCGGCCAGAGGTGTATCCAGCTGCATGTGTCCCTGATAATTACACTGGCAGGATTTGCATCCAGCTGAACGTGTCCCTGATAATTACTCTGGCAAGAGGTGCATCCAGCTGCACGTATCCCTGATAAGTACTCTGGCAAGAGGTGTATCCAGCTGCACGTGTCCCTGATAATTACTCCGGCAAGAGGAACATCCACCTACTCGTGTCCCAGATAATTACTCTGGCAAGAATTACATCCAGCTGCAAGTGACCCTATAATTACACCGACCAGAGGTGCATCAAGCTGCATGTGTCCCTGATAATTATTCCGGCAAGAGATGCATCCAGCTGTGCGTGTCCCTGATAATTACAGTGGCAAGAGGTGCATCCAGCTGCACATGTCCCTGATAATTACTCCGGCAAGAGGTGCATCCAGCTGCATGTGTCCCTGATAATTACTCCGGCAAGAGGAGCAAATAGCTACACGTGTCCCTGATAATTACTCCACCCTGATAATTACACCGGCCAGAGGTGCATCCAGCTGCATGTGTCCCTGATAATTACACTGGCAAGATTTGCATCCAGCTGCAGGTGACCCTGATAATTACATCAGCCAGAGGTGCATCCAGCTGCATGTGTCCCTGATAATTACTCTGGCAAGAGGTGCATCCAACTTCAAGTATTGCTGATAATTATATTGGCAAGAGTTGTATCCAGCTGTATGTGTCCATGATAATTACACTGGCAAGAGGTGCATCCAGCTGCACGTATCCCTGATAAGTACTCTGGCAAGAGGTGCATCCAGCTGCACGTGTCCCTGATAATTACTCCGGCAAGAGGAACATCCAGCTACACGTGTCCCAGATAATTACTCTGGCAATAATTACATCCAGCTGCAATTGACCCTGATAATTACACTGGCCAGAGGTGCATCCAGCTGCATGTGTCCCTGATAATTAATCTGTCAAGATTTGCATCCAGCTGAACGTATCCTTGATAATTACTCCGGCAAGAGGTGCATCCAGCTGCACGTGTCCCTGATAATTACTCCGGCAAGAGGTGCATCCAGCTGCACGGGTCCCTGATAATTACTCTGGCAAGAGGTGCATCCAGCCGCAGGTGATCCTGATAATTACACCAGGCAGAGGTGCATCCAGCTGCATGTGTCCCTGATAATTACTCTGGCAAAAGGTGCATCCAACTTCAAGTATTGCTGATAATTACATTGGCAAGAGTTGTATCCAGCTGTATGTGTTCATGATAATTACGCTGGCAAGAGGTGCATCCAGCTGCACGTAACCCTGATAACTACTCTGGCAAGAGGTGCATCCAGCTGCATGTGTCCCTGTTAATTACAGCGGCCAAAGGTGCATCCAGCCGCACGTGTCCCTGATAATTACAAAGACAAGAGGTGCATCCAGCTGCATGTGACCTTATAAATACAGCAGCAAGAGTTACAGCCAGATGCAAGTGACCCTGATAATTACTCCGGCAAGAGGTGCATCCAGCTGCATGTGTCCCTGATAATTACAGCGGCCAAAGGTGCATCCAGCCGCACGTGTCCCTGATAATTACAAAGACAAGAGGTGCATCCAGCTGCATGTGACCTTATAAATACAGCAGCAAGAGTTACAGCCAGATGCAAGCGACCCTGATAATTACTCCGGCAAGAGTTACATCCAGCTGCACATTTTCCTGATAATTACAACGACAAGAGGTGCATCCAGCTGCATGTGTACCTGATAATTATTCCGGCAAGAGGTGCCTCCAGCTGTACGTTTTCCTGATAATTTCAAAGACAAGAGGTGGATCCAGCTGCATTTGTCCCTAATAATTACTCTGGTAAGAGGTGCATCCAGCTGCAAGTGAACATTATAATTACACCGGCCAGAAGTGCATCTAGCTGCATGTCTCCCTGATAATTACACTGGCAGGAGGTGCATCCAGCTGCAGGTGACCCTGATAATTACATCAGCCAGAGGTGCATCCAGCTGCATGTGTCCATGATAATTACTCTGGATAAGAGGTGCATCCAACTTCAAGTATCGCTGATAATTACACTGGCAAGAGTTGCATCCAGCTCCACGTGTCCCCGATAATTGAAAAGACAAGAGGTGCATCCATCTGCACGTGTCCCTGATAATTACTCTGCCAAGAGGTGCATCCAACTGCACGTGTCCCTGATCATTACTATGGTAAGAGGTGCATCCAGCTGCAGGTCACCCTGATAATTACACTGGCCAGAGGTGCATCCAGCTGCAAGTGAACCTTATAATTACAGCGGCAAGAGTTACATCCAGCTGCAAGTGACCCTTATAATTACAGCGGCAAGAGTTACATCCAGCTGCAAGTGACCCTGAGAATTACTCCGGTAAGAGGTGCATCCAGCTGCATGTGTCCCTGATAATTATTCCGGCAAGTGATGCATCCAGCTGTGCGTGTCCCTGATAATTACAGTGGCAAGAGGTGCATCCAGCTGCACATGTCCCTGATAATTACTCCGGCAAGAGGTGCATCCAGCTGCATGTGTCCCTGATAATTACTCCGGCAAGAGGAGCAACCAGCTACACGTGTCCCTGATAATTACTCCACCCTGATAATTACACCGGCAAGAGGTGCATCCAGCTGCATGTGTCCCTGATAATTACACTGGCAAGATTTGCATCCAGCAGCAGGTGACCCTGATAATTACATCAGCCAGAGGTCCATCCAGCTGCATGTGTCCCTGATAATTACTCTGGCAAGAGGTGCATCCAACTTCAAGTATCGCTGATAATTACACTGGCAAGAGTTATATCCAGCTGTATGTGTCCAAGATAATTACACTGGCAAGATTTGCATCCAGCTGAACGTGTCCCTGATAATGACACCAGCAAGAGGTTCATCCAGCTGCAAGTGTCCCTGATAATTACTCCGGCAAGATGTGCATCTAGCTGCATGTGTCCCTGATAATTACACTGGCAAGAGGTGCATCCAGCTGCATGTGTCCCTGATAATTACAGAGGCAAGAGTTACATCCAGCTGCACGTTTTCCTGATAATTACAAAGACAAGAGGTGCATCCAGCTGCATGTGTACCTGATAATTACTCTGGTAAGAGGTGCATCCAGCTGCAAGTGAACATTATAATTACACCGGCCAGAGGTGCATCCAGCTGCATGTGTCCCTGATAATTACACTGGCAAGAGGTGCATCCAGCTGCAGGTGACCCTGATAATTACATCAGCCAGAGGTGCATCCAGCTGCATGTGACCCTGATAATTACTCTGGATAAGAGGTGCATCCAACTTCAAGTATCGCTGATAATTACACTGGCAAGAGTTGCATGCAGCTGTATGTGTCCATGATAATTACACTGGCAAGAGGTGCATCCAGCTCCACGTGTCCCTGATAATTAAAAAGACAAGAGGTGCATCCAGCTGCACGTGTCCCTGATCATTACTATGGTAAGAGGTGCATCCAGCTGCAGGTGACCCCGATAATTACACTGGCCAGAGGTGCATCCAGCTGCAAGTGAACCTTATAATTACAGCGGCAAGAGTTACATCCAGCTGCAAGTGACCCTTATAATTACAGCGGCAAGAGTTACATCCAGCTGCAAGTGACCCTGAGAATTACTCCGGTAAGAGGTGAATCCAGCTGCATGTGTCCCTGATAATTATTCCGGCAAGTGATGCATCCAGCTGTGCGTGTCCCTGATAATTACAGTGGCAAGAGGTGCATCCAGCTGCACATGTCCCTGATATTTACTCCGGCAAGAGGTGCATCCAGCTGCATGTGTCCCTGATAATTACTCCGGCAAGAGGAGCAACCACCTACACATGTCCCTGATAATTACTCCACCCTGATAATTACACCGGCAAGAGGTGCATCCAGCTGCATGTGTCCCTGATAATTACACTGGCAAGATTTGCATCCAGCAGCAGGTGACCCTGATAATTACATCAGCCAGAGGTCCATCCAGCTGCATGTGTCCCTGATAATTACTCTGGCAAGAGGTGCATCCAACTTCAAGTATCGCTGATAATTACACTGGCAAGAGTTATATCCAGCTGTATGTGTCCATGATAATTACACTGGCAATAGGTGCATCCAGCTGCACGTATCCCTGATAAGTACTCTGGCAAGAGGTGTATCCAGCTGCACGTGAACATTATAATTACACCGGCCAGAGGTGCATCCAGCTGCATGTGTCCCTGATAATTACACTGCCTGAGCTGCATCCAGCTGCATGTGTCCTTGATAATTACACTGGCAAGATTTGCATCCAGCTGAACGTTTCCCTGATAATGACTCCGGCAAGAGGTGCATCCAGCTGCATGTGTCCCTGATAATTACTCTGGTAAGAGGTGCATCCAGCTGCAAGTGAACATTATAATTACACCGGCCAGAGGTGTATCCAGCTGCATGTGTCCCTGATAATTACACTGGCAGGATTTGCATCCAGCTGAACGTGTCCCTGATAATTACTCTGGCAAGAGGTGCATCCAGCTGCACGTATCCCTGATAAGTACTCTGGCAAGAGGTGTATCCAGCTGCACGTGTCCCTGATAATTACTCCGGCAAGAGGAACATCCACCTACTCGTGTCCCAGATAATTACTCTGGCAAGAATTACATCCAGCTGCAAGTGACCCTATAATTACACCGACCAGAGGTGCATCAAGCTGCATGTGTCCCTGATAATTATTCCGGCAAGAGATGCATCCAGCTGTGCGTGTCCCTGATAATTACAGTGGCAAGAGGTGCATCCAGCTGCACATGTCCCTGATAATTACTCCGGCAAGAGGTGCATCCAGCTGCATGTGTCCCTGATAATTACTCCGGCAAGAGGAGCAAATAGCTACACGTGTCCCTGATAATTACTCCACCCTGATAATTACACCGGCCAGAGGTGCATCCAGCTGCATGTGTCCCTGATAATTACACTGGCAAGATTTGCATCCAGCTGCAGGTGACCCTGATAATTACATCAGCCAGAGGTGCATCCAGCTGCATGTGTCCCTGATAATTACTCTGGCAAGAGGTGCATCCAACTTCAAGTATTGCTGATAATTATATTGGCAAGAGTTGTATCCAGCTGTATGTGTCCATGATAATTACACTGGCAAGAGGTGCATCCAGCTGCACGTATCCCTGATAAGTACTCTGGCAAGAGGTGCATCCAGCTGCACGTGTCCCTGATAATTACTCCGGCAAGAGGAACATCCAGCTACACGTGTCCCAGATAATTACTCTGGCAATAATTACATCCAGCTGCAATTGACCCTGATAATTACACTGGCCAGAGGTGCATCCAGCTGCATGTGTCCCTGATAATTAATCTGTCAAGATTTGCATCCAGCTGAACGTATCCTTGATAATTACTCCGGCAAGAGGTGCATCCAGCTGCACGTGTCCCTGATAATTACTCCGGCAAGAGGTGCATCCAGCTGCACGGGTCCCTGATAATTACTCTGGCAAGAGGTGCATCCAGCCGCAGGTGATCCTGATAATTACACCAGGCAGAGGTGCATCCAGCTGCATGTGTCCCTGATAATTACTCTGGCAAGAGGTGCATCCAACTTCAAGTATTGCTGATAATTACATTGGCAAGAGTTGTATCCAGCTGTATGTGTTCATGATAATTACGCTGGCAAGAGGTGCATCCAGCTGCACGTAACCCTGATAACTACTCTGGCAAGAGGTGCATCCAGCTGCATGTGTCCCTGTTAATTACAGCGGCCAAAGGTGCATCCAGCCGCACGTGTCCCTGATAATTACAAAGACAAGAGGTGCATCCAGCTGCATGTGACCTTATAAATACAGCAGCAAGAGTTACAGCCAGATGCAAGTGACCCTGATAATTACTCCGGCAAGAGGTGCATCCAGCTGCATGTGTCCCTGATAATTACAGCGGCCAAAGGTGCATCCAGCCGCACGTGTCCCTGATAATTACAAAGACAAGAGGTGCATCCAGCTGCATGTGACCTTATAAATACAGCAGCAAGAGTTACAGCCAGATGCAAGCGACCCTGATAATTACTCCGGCAAGAGTTACATCCAGCTGCACATTTTCCTGATAATTACAACGACAAGAGGTGCATCCAGCTGCATGTGTACCTGATAATTATTCCGGCAAGAGGTGCCTCCAGCTGTACGTTTTCCTGATAATTTCAAAGACAAGAGGTGGATCCAGCTGCATTTGTCCCTAATAATTACTCTGGTAAGAGGTGCATCCAGCTGCAAGTGAACATTATAATTACACCGGCCAGAAGTGCATCTAGCTGCATGTCTCCCTGATAATTACACTGGCAGGAGGTGCATCCAGCTGCAGGTGACCCTGATAATTACATCAGCCAGAGGTGCATCCAGCTGCATGTGTCCATGATAATTACTCTGGATAAGAGGTGCATCCAACTTCAAGTATCGCTGATAATTACACTGGCAAGAGTTGCATCCAGCTCCACGTGTCCCCGATAATTGAAAAGACAAGAGGTGCATCCATCTGCACGTGTCCCTGATAATTACTCTGGCAAGAGGTGCATCCAACTGCACGTGTCCCTGATCATTACTATGGTAAGAGGTGCATCCAGCTGCAGGTCACCCTGATAATTACACTGGCCAGAGGTGCATCCAGCTGCAAGTGAACCTTATAATTACAGCGGCAAGAGTTACATCCAGCTGCAAGTGACCCTTATAATTACAGCGGCAAGAGTTACATCCAGCTGCAAGTGACCCTGAGAATTACTCCGGTAAGAGGTGCATCCAGCTGCATGTGTCCCTGATAATTATTCCGGCAAGTGATGCATCCAGCTGTGCGTGTCCCTGATAATTACAGTGGCAAGAGGTGCATCCAGCTGCACATGTCCCTGATAATTACTCCGGCAAGTGGTGCATCCAGCTGCATGTGTCCCTGATAATTACTCCGGCAAGAGGAGCAACCAGCTACACGTGTCCCTGATAATTACTCCACCCTGATAATTACACCGGCAAGAGGTGCATCCAGCAGCAGGTGACCCTGATAATTACATCAGCCAGAGGTCCATCCAGCTGCATGTGTCCCTGATAATTACTCTGGCAAGAGGTGCATCCAACTTCAAGTATCGCTGATAATTACACTGGCAAGAGTTATATCCAGCTGTATGTGTCCAAGATAATTACACTGGCAAGATTTGCATCCAGCTGAACGTGTCCCTGATAATGACTCCAGCAAGAGGTGCATCCAGCTGCAAGTGTCCCTGATAATTACTCCGGCAAGATGTGCATCTAGCTGCATGTGTCCCTGATAATTACACTGGCAAGAGGTGCATCCAGCTGCATGTGTCCCTGATAATTACAGAGGCAAGAGTTACATCCAGCTGCACGTTTTCCTGATAATTACAAAGACAAGAGGTGCATCCAGCTGCATGTGTACCTGATAATTACTCTGGTAAGAGGTGCATCCAGCTGCAAGTGAACATTATAATTACACCGGCCAGAGGTGCATCCAGCTGCATGTGTCCCTGATAATTACACTGCCAAGAGGTGCATCCAGCTGCAGGTGACCCTGAAAATTACATCAGCCAGAGGTGCATCCAGCTGCATGTGACCCTGATAATTACTCTGGATAAGAGGTGCATCCAACTTCAAGTATCGCTGATAATTACACTGGCAAGAGTTGCATGCAGCTGTATGTGTCCATGATAATTACACTGGCAAGAGGTGCATCCAGCTCCACGTGTCCCTGATAATTAAAAAGACAAGAGGTGCATCCAGCTGCACGTGTCCCTGATCATTACTATGGTAAGAGGTGCATCCAGCTGCAGGTGACCCTGATAATTACACTGGCCAGAGGTGCATCCAGCTGCAAGTGAACCTTATAATTACAGCGGCAAGAGTTACATCCAGCTGCAAGTGACCCTTATAATTACAGCGGCAAGAGTTACATCCAGCTGCAAGTGACCCTGAGAATTACTCCGGTAAGAGGTGCATCCAGCTGCATGTGTCCCTGATAATTATTCCGGCAAGTGATGCATCCAGCTGTGCGTGTCCCTGATAATTACAGTGGCAAGAGGTGCATCCAGCTGCACATGTCCCTGATATTTACTCCGGCAAGAGGTGCATCCAGCTGCATGTGTCCCTGATAATTACTCCGGCAAGAGGAGCAACCACCTACACGTGTCCCTGATAATTACTCCACCCTGATAATTACACCGGCAAGAGGTGCATCCAGCTGCATGTGTCCCTGATAATTACACTGGCAAGATTTGCATCCAGCAGCAGGTGGCCCTGATAATTACATCAGCCAGAGGTCCATCCAGCTGCATGTGTCCCTGATAATTACTCTGGCAAGAGGTGCATCCAACTTCAAGTATCGCTGATAATTACACTGGCAAGAGTTATATCCAGCTGTATGTGTCCATGATAATTACACTGGCAAGAGGTGCATCCAGCTGCACGTATCCCTGATAAGTCCTCTGGCAAGATGTGCATCGAGCTGCACGTGTCCCTGATAATTACTCCGACAAGAGATGCATCCAGCTGCAAGTGACCCTGATAATTACACTGGCAAGAGGTGAATCCAGCGACACGTGTCCCTGATAATTACACCGGCAAGAGGTTTATCCAGCTGCAAGTGACCCTGATAATTACACCAGCAAGAGGTGCATCCAGCTGCATGTGTCCCTGATAATTACTCTGGCAAGAGGAGCATCCACCTACACTTGTCCCTGATAATTACTCCACCCTGATAATGACTCCGGCAAGAGATGCATCCAGCTGCAAGTTTCCCTGATAATTACTCTGGTAAGAGGTGCATCCAACTGCAAGTGAACATTATAATTACACCGGCCAGAGGTGCATCCAGCTGCATGTGTCCCTGATAATTACACTGGCAAGAGGTGCATCCAGCTGCACGTGTCCCTGATCATTACTATGGTAAGAGGTGCATCCAGCTGCAGGTGACCCTGATAATTACACTGGCCAGAGGTGCATCCAGCTGCAAGTGAACCTTATAATTACAGCGGCAAGAGTTACATCCAGCTGCAAGTGACCCTGAGAATTACTCCGGCAAGAGGTGCATCCAGCTGCATGTGTCCCTGATAATTATTCCGGCAAGTGATGCATCCAGCTGTGCGTGTCCCTGATAATTACAGTGGCAAGAGGTGCATCCAGCTGCACATGTCCCTGATAATTACTCTGGCAAGAGGAGCATCCACCTACACTTGTCCCTGATAATTACTCCACCCTGATAATTACACCGGCCAGAGGTGCATCCAGCTGCATGTGTCCTTGATAATTACACTGGCAAGATTTGCATCCAGCTGAACGTGTCCCTGATAATGACTCCGGCAAGAGGTGCATCCAGCTGAAAGTGTCCCTGATAATTACTCTGGTAAGAGGTGCATCCAGCTGCAAGTGAACATTATAATTACACCGGCCGGAGGTGCATCCAGCTGCATGTATCCCTCATAATTACACTGGCAAGATTTGCATCCAGCTGAACGTATCCCTGATAATTACTCTGGCAAGAGGTGCATCCAACTTAAAGTATTGCTGATAATTACATTGGCAAGAGTTTTATCCAGCTGTATGTGTCCATGATAATTACACTGGCAAGAGGTGCATCCAGCTGCACGTATCCCTGATAAGTACTCCGGCAAGAGGTGCATCCAGCTGCATGTGTCCCTGATAATTACACTGCCAAGAGGTGCATCCAGCTGCATGTGACCCTGATAATTACTCTGGATAAGAGGTGCATCCAACTTCAAGTATCGCTGATAATTACACTGGCAAGAGTTGCATGCAGCTGTATGTGTCCATGATAATTACACTGGCAAGAGGTGCATCCAGCTCCACGTGTCCCTGATAATTAAAAAGACAAGAGGTGCATCCAGCTGCACGTGTCCCTGATCATTACTATGGTAAGAGGTGCATCCAGCTGCAGGTGACCCTGATAATTACACTGGCCAGAGGTGCATCCAGCTGCAAGTGAACCTTATAATTACAGCGGCAAGAGTTACATCCAGCTGCAAGTGACCCTTATAATTACAGCGGCAAGAGTTACATCCAGCTGCAAGTGACCCTGAGAATTACTCCGGTAAGAGGTGCATCCAGCTGCATGTGTCCCTGATAATTATTCCGGCAAGTGATGCATCCAGCTGTGCGTGTCCCTGATAATTACAGTGGCAAGAGGTGCATCCAGCTGCACATGTCCCTGATATTTACTCCGGCAAGAGGTGCATCCAGCTGCATGTGTCCCTGATAATTACTCCGGCAAGAGGAGCAACCACCTACACGTGTCCCTGATAATTACTCCACCCTGATAATTACACCGGCAAGAGGTGCATCCAGCTGCATGTGTCCCTGATAATTACACTGGCAAGATTTGCATCCAGCAGCAGGTGGCCCTGATAATTACATCAGCCAGAGGTCCATCCAGCTGCATGTGTCCCTGATAATTACTCTGGCAAGAGGTGCATCCAACTTCAAGTATCGCTGATAATTACACTGGCAAGAGTTATATCCAGCTGTATGTGTCCATGATAATTACACTGGCAAGAGGTGCATCCAGCTGCACGTATCCCTGATAAGTCCTCTGGCAAGATGTGCATCGAGCTGCACGTGTCCCTGATAATTACTCCGACAAGAGATGCATCCAGCTGCAAGTGACCCTGATAATTACACTGGCAAGAGGTGAATCCAGCGACACGTGTCCCTGATAATTACACCGGCAAGAGGTTTATCCAGCTGCAAGTGACCCTGATAATTACACCAGCAAGAGGTGCATCCAGCTGCATGTGTCCCTGATAATTACTCTGGCAAGAGGAGCATCCACCTACACTTGTCCCTGATAATTACTCCACCCTGATAATGACTCCGGCAAGAGATGCATCCAGCTGCAAGTTTCCCTGATAATTACTCTGGTAAGAGGTGCATCCAACTGCAAGTGAACATTATAATTACACCGGCCAGAGGTGCATCCAGCTGCATGTGTCCCTGATAATTACACTGGCAAGAGGTGCATCCAGCTGCACGTGTCCCTGATCATTACTATGGTAAGAGGTGCATCCAGCTGCAGGTGACCCTGATAATTA
The DNA here is from genome assembly GCF_036971445.1 of Narcine bancroftii. Lineage (NCBI taxonomy): Eukaryota > Metazoa > Chordata > Chondrichthyes > Torpediniformes > Narcinidae > Narcine > Narcine bancroftii. The sequence continues at coordinate 41,555,671 of NC_091481.1, forward strand.
CACTGGCCAGAGGTGCATCCAGCTGCAAGTGAACCTTATAATTACAGCGGCAAGAGTTACATCCAGCTGCAAGTGACCCTGAGAATTACTCCGGCAAGAGGTGCATCCAGCTGCATGTGTCCCTGATAATTATTCCGGCAAGTGATGCATCCAGCTGTGCGTGTCCCTGATAATTACAGTGGCAAGAGGTGCATCCAGCTGCACATGTCCCTGATAATTACTCTGGCAAGAGGAGCATCCACCTACACTTGTCCCTGATAATTACTCCACCCTGATAATTACACCGGCCAGAGGTGCATCCAGCTGCATGTGTCCTTGATAATTACACTGGCAAGATTTGCATCCAGCTGAACGTGTCCCTGATAATGACTCCGGCAAGAGGTGCATCCAGCTGAAAGTGTCCCTGATAATTACTCTGGTAAGAGGTGCATCCAGCTGCAAGTGAACATTATAATTACACCGGCCGGAGGTGCATCCAGCTGCATGTATCCCTCATAATTACACTGGCAAGATTTGCATCCAGCTGAACGTATCCCTGATAATTACTCTGGCAAGAGGTGCATCCAACTTAAAGTATTGCTGATAATTACATTGGCAAGAGTTTTATCCAGCTGTATGTGTCCATGATAATTACACTGGCAAGAGGTGCATCCAGCTGCACGTATCCCTGATAAGTACTCCGGCAAGAGGTGCATCCAGCTGCATGTGTCCCTGATAATTACTCCGGCAAGAGGAGCAACCAGCTACACGTGTCCCTGATAATTACTCCACCCTGATAATTACATCGGCCAGAGATGCATCCAGCTGCATGTGTCCCTGATAATTACACTGGCAAGATTTGCATCCAGCTGCAGGTGACCCTGATAATTACATCAGCCAGAGGTGCATCCAGCTGCATGTGTCCCTGATAATTATTCCGGCAAGAGATGCATCCAGCTGTGCGTGTCCCTGATAATTACAGTGGCAAGAGGTGCATCCAGCTGCACATGTCCCTGATAATTACTCCAGCAAGAGGTGCATCCAGCTGCATGTGTCCCTAATAATTACTCCGGCAAGAGGAGCAACCAGCTACACGTGTCCCTGATAATTACTCCACCCTGATAATTACATCGGCCAGAGATGCATCCAGCTGCATGTGTCCCTGATAATTACACTGGCAAGATTTGCATCCAGCAGCAAGTGACCCTGATAATTACATCAGCCAGAGGTGCATCCAGCTGCATGTGTCCCTGATAATTACTCTGGCAAGAGGTGCATCCAACTTCAAGTATCGCTGATAATTACACTGGCAAGAGTTGTATCCAGCTGTATGTGTCCATGATAATTACTCTGGCAAGTGGTGCATCCAGCTGAACGTATCCCTTATAATTACAGCAGCAAGAGATACATCCAGCTGCAAGTGACCCTGATAATTACTCCGGCAAGAGGTGCATCCAGCTGCATGTGTCCCTGATAATTACTCTGGCAAGTGGTGCATCCAGCTGAACGTATCCCTTATAATTACAGCGCCAAGAGTTACATCCAGCTGCAAGTGACCCTGATAATTACTCCGGCAAGAGGTGCATCCAGCTGAATTTATCCCTATTAATTATTCCGGCAAGAGATGCATCCGGCTGTACGTGTCCCTGATAATTACTCCGGCAAGAGGTGCATCCAGCTGCATGTATCCCTGATAATTACTCCGGCAAGAGTTGCATCCAGCTGCACATGTCCCTGATAATTACTCCGGCAAGAGGTGCATCCACCTGCATGTGTCCCTGATAATTACTCCGGCAAGAGGAGCATCCAGCTACAATTGTCCCTGATAATTACTCCACCCTGATAATTACACCGGCCAGAGGTGCATCCAGCTGCATGTGTCCCTGATAATTACTCTGGCAAGAGGTGAATCCAGCTGCACGTGTCCCTGATAATTATACCGGCAAGAGGTTCATCCAGCTGCAAGTGACCCTGATAATTACACCAGCAAAAGGTGCATCCAGCTGCATGTCTCCCTGATAATTACAGTGGCAAGAGGTGCATCCAGCTACAGGTGACCCTGATAATTACATCAGCCAGAGGTGCATCCAGCTGCACGTATCCCTGATAAGTACTCTGGCAAGAGGTGTATCCAGCTGCACGTGTCCCTGATAATTACTCGGGCAAGAGGAACATCCAGCTACACGTGTCCCAGATAATTACTCTGGCAAGAATTACATCCAGCTGCAAGTTACCCTATAGTTACACCGGCCAGAGGTGCATCCAGCTGCATGTGTCCCTGATAATTATTGCGGCAAGAGATGCATCCAGCTGTGCGTGTCCCTGATAATTACAGTGGCAAGAGGTGCATCCAGCTGCACATGTCTCTGATAATTACTCCGGCAAGAGGTGCATCCAGCTGCATGTGTCCCTGATAATTACTCCGGCAAGAGGAGCAACCAGCTACACGTGTCCCTGATAATTACTCCACCCTGATAATTACATCGGCCAGAGATGCATCCAGCTGCATGTGTCCCTGATAATTACACTGGCAAGATTTGCATCCAGCTGCAGGTGACCCTGATAATTACATCAGCCAGAGGTGCATCCAGCTGCATGTGTCCCTGATAATTACTCTGGCAAGAGGTGCATCCAACTTCAAGTATCGCTGATAATTACACTGGTAAGAGTTGTATCCAGCTGTATGTGTCCATGATAATTACTCTGGCAAGTGGTGCATCCAGCTGAACGTATCCCTTATAATTACAGCAGCAAGAGTTACATCCAGCTGCAAGTGACCCTGATAATTACTCCGGCAAGAGGTGCATCCAGCTGCATGTGTACCTGATAATTACTCTGGCAAGTGGTGCATCCAGCTGAACGTATCCATTATAATTACAGCGCCAAGAGTTACATCCAGCTGCAAGTGACCCTGATAATTACTCCGGCAAGAGGTGCATCCAGCTGCATTTATCCCTGTTAATTATTCCGGCAAGAGATGCATCCAGCTGTACGTGTCCCTGATAATTACTCCGGCAAGAGGTGCATCCAGCTGCATGTATCCCTGATAATTACTCCGGCAAGAGTTGCATCCAGCTGCACATGTCCCTGATAATTACTCCGGCAAGAGGTGCATCCACCTGCATGTGTCCCTGATAATTACTCCGGCGAGAGGAGCATCCAGCTACAATTGTCCCTGATAATTACTCCACCCTGATAATTACACCGGCCAGAGGTGCATCCAGCTGCATGTGTCCCTGATAATTACTCTGGCAAGAGGTGCATCCAGCTGCAGGTGATCCTGATAATTACATCAGCCAGAGGTGCATCCAGCTGCATGTGTCCCTGATAATTACTCTGGCAAGAGGTGCATCCAACTTCAAGTATTGCTGATAATTACATTGGCAAGAGTTGTATCCAGATGTATGTGTCCATGATAATTACACTGGCAAGAGGTGCATCCAGCTGCACGTATCCCTGATAAGTACTCTGGCAAGAGGTGCATCCAGCTGCACGTGTCCCTGATAATTACTCCGGCAAGAGGAACATCCAGCTACACGTGTCCCAGATAATTACTCTGGCAAGAATTACATCGAGCTGCAAGTGACCCTGATAATTACACTGGCCAGAGGTGCATCCAGCTGCATGTGTCCCTGATAATTACTCCGGCAAGAGGAGCATCCACCTACACTTGTCCCTGATAATTACTCCACCCTGATAATTACACCGGCCAGAGGTGCATCCAGCTGAATGTGTCCTTGATAATTACACTTGCAAGATTTGCATCCAGCTGCACGTCTCCCTGATAATGACTCCGGCAAGAGGTGCATCCAGCTGCAAGTGTCCCTGATAATTACTCTGGTAAGAGGTGCATCCAGCTGCAAGTGAACATTATAATTACACCGGCCAGAGTTGCATCCAGCTGCACGTGTCCCTGATAATTACTCCAGCAAGAGGTGCATACAGCTGCATGTGTCCCTGATAATTACACTGGCAAAAGGTGCATCCAGCTGCAGGTGACCCTGATAATTACATCAGCCAGAGGTGCATCCAGTTGCATGTGTCCCTGATAATTACTCTGGATAAGAGGTGCATCCAACTTCAAGTATCGCTGATATTTACACTGGCAAGAGTTGCATGAAGCTGTATGTGTCCATGATAATTACACTGGCAAGAGGTGCATCCAGCTCCACGTGTCCCTGATAATTAAAAAGACAAGAGGTGCATCAATCTGCACGTGTTCCTGATAATTACTCTGGCAAGTGGTGCATCCAGCTGCACGTGTCCCTGATCATTACTATGGTAAGAGGTGCATATAGCTGCAGGTGACCCTGATAATTACACTGGCCAGAGGTGCATCCAGCTGCAAGTGAACCTTATAATTACAGCGGCAAGAGTTACATCCAGCTGCAAGTGACCCTGATAATTACTCCGGCAAGAGGTGCATCCAGCTGCATGTGTCCCTGATAATTATTCCGGCAAGAGATGCATCCAGCTGTACGTGTCCCTGATAATTACAGTGGCAAGAGGTGCATCCAGCTCCACGTGTCCCTGATAATGACTACGGCAAGAGGTGCATCCAGCTGCAAGTGTCCCTGATAATTACTCTGGCAAGAGGTGCATCCACTGCAGGTGACCCTGATAATTACATCAGCCAGAGGTGCGTCCAGCTGCATGTGTCCCTGATAATTACTCTGGATAAGAGGTGCATCCAACTACAAGTATCGCTGATAATTACAATGGAAAGAGTTGCATCCAGCTGTATGTGTCCATGATAATTACACTGGCAAGAGGTACATCCAGCTCCACGTGTCTGTGATAATTAAAAAGACAAGAGCTGCATCCATCTCCACGTGTCCCTGATAATTAATCTGGCAAGAGGTGCATCCAGCTGCACGTATCCCTGATAAGTACTCTGGCAAGAGGTGCATCGAGCTGCACGTGTCCCTGATAATTACTCCGGCAAGAGGTGCATCCAGCTGCAAGTGACCCTGATAATTACACTGGCAAGAGGTGAATCCAACTACACGTGTCCCTGATAATTACACCGGCAAGAGGTTTATCCAGCTGCAAGTGACCCTGATAATTACACCAGCAAGAGGTGCATCCAGCTGCATGTGTCCCTGATAATTACACTGGCAAGAGGTGCATCCAGCTGCAGGTGACCCTGAGAATTACATCAGCCAGAGGTGCATCCAGTTGCATGTGTCCCTGATAATTACTCTGGATAAGAGGTGCATCCAACGTCAAGTATCGCTGATAATTACACTGGCAAGAGTTGCATGAAGCTGTATGTGTCCATGATAATTACACTGGCAAGAGGTGCATCCAGCTCCACGTGTCCCTGATAATTAAAAAGACAAGAGGTGCATCAATCTGCACGTGTTCCTGATAATTACTCTGGCAAGAGGTGCATCCAGCTGCACGTGTCCCAGGTCATTACTATGGTAAGAGGTGCATACAGCTGCAGGTGACCCTGATAATTACACTGGCCAGAGGTGCATCCAGCTGCAAGTGAACCTTATAATTACAGCGGCAAGAGTTACATCCAGCTGCAAGTGACCCTGATAATTACTCCGGCAAGAGGTGCATCCAGCTGCATGTGTCCCTGAAAATTATTCCGGCAAGAGATGCATCCAGCTGTACGTGTCCCTGATAATTACAGTGGCAAGAGGTGCATCCAACTCCACGTGTCCCTGATAATGACTACGGCAAGAGGTGCTTCCAGCTGCAAGTGTCCCTGATAATTACTCTGGCAAGAGGTGCATCCACTGCAGGTGACCCTGATAATTACATCAGCCAGAGGTGCGTCCAGCTGCATGTGTCCCTGATAATTACTCTGGATAAGAGGTGCATCCAACTACAAGTATCGCTGATAATTACACTGGAAAGAGTTGCATCCAGCTGTATGTGTCCATGATAATTACACTGGCAAGAGGTACATCCAGCTCCACGTGTACCTGATAATTAAAAAGACAAGAGCTGTATCCATCTCCACGTGTCCCTGATAATTACTCTGGCAAGAGGTGCATCCAGCTGCACGTGTCCCTGAAAATTACTCGGGCAAGAGGTGCATCCAGCTGCATGTGTCCCTGATAATTACTCCGGCAAGAGATGCATCCAGCTGTACGTGTCCCTGAAAATTACTCGGGCAAGAGGTGCATCCAGCTGCATGTGTCCCTGATAATTACTCCGGCAAGAGGAGCTTCCAGCTACACGTGTCCCTGATAATTACTCCACCCTGATAATTACACCGGCCAGAGGTGCATCCAGCTACATGTGTCCCTGATAATTACACTGGCAAGATTTGCATCCAGCTGAACGTGTCCCTGATAATTACTCAGGCAAGTGGTGCATCCAGCTGCAAGTGTCCCTGATAATTACTCTGGCAAGAGGTGCATCCAGCTGCAGGTGATCCTGATAATTACACCAGACAGAGGTGCATCCAGCTGCAAGTGACCCTGATAATTACTCCGGCAAGAGGTGCATCCAGCTGCACGTGTCCCTGATAATTACAAAGACAAAAGGTGCATCCAGCTGCATGTGTCCCTGATAATTATTCCGGCAAGAGATGCATCCAGCTGTGCGTGTCCCTGATAATTACAGTGGCAAGAGGTGCATCCAGCTGCACATGTCCCTGATAATTACTCCGGCAAGAGGTGCATCCAGCTGCACGTGTCCCTAATAATTACTCCGGCAAGAGGAGCAACCAGCTACACGTGTCCCTGATAATTACTCCACCCTGATAATTACATCGGCCAGAGATGCATCAAGCTGCATGTGTCCCTGATAATTACACTGGCAAGATATGCATCCAGCTGCAGGTGACCCTGATAATTACATCAGCCAGAGGTGCATCCAGCTGCATGTGTCCCTGATAATTACTCCGGCAAGAGGTGCATCCAGCTGCATGTGTCCCTGATAATTACAGTGGCAAGAGGTGCATCCAGCTGCACATGTCCCTGATAATTACTCCGGCAAGAGGTGCATCCACCTGCATGTGTCCCTGATAATTACTCCGGCAAGAGGAGCATCCAGCTACAATTGTCCCTGATAATTACTCCACCCTGATAATTACACCGGCCAGAGGTGCATCCAGCTGCATGTGTCCCTGATAATTACTCTGGCAAGAGGTGAATCCAGCTGCACGTGTCCCTGATAATTATACCGGCAAGAGGTTCATCCAGCTGCAAGTGACCCTGATAATTACACCAGCAAAAGGTGCATCCAGCTGCATGTCTCCCTGATAATTACAGTGGCAAGAGGTGCATCCAGCTACAGGTGACCCTGATAATTACATCAGCCAGAGGTGCATCCAGCTGCACGTATCCCTGATAAGTACTCTGGCAAGAGGTGTATCCAGCTGCACGTGTCCCTGATAATTACTCGGGCAAGAGGAACATCCAGCTACACGTGTCCCAGATAATTACTCTGGCAAGAATTACATCCAGCTGCAAGTGACCCTATAGTTACACCGGCCAGAGGTGCATCCAGCTACATGTGTCCCTGATAATTATTCCGGCAAGAGATGCATCCAGCTGTGCGTGTCCCTGATAATTACAGTGGCAAGAGGTGCATCCAGCTGCACATGTCTCTGATAATTACTCCGGCAAGAGGTGCATCCAGCTGCATGTGTCCCTGATAATTACTCCGGCAAGAGGAGCAACCAGCTACACGTGTCCCTGATGATTACTCCACCCTGATAATTACATCGGCCAGAGATGCATCCAGCTGCATGTGTCCCTGATAATTACACTGGCAAGATTTGCATCCAGCTGCAGGTGACCCTGATAATTACATCAGCCAGAGGTGCATCCAGCTGCATGTGTCCCTGATAATTACTCTGGCAAGAGGTGCATCCAACTTCAAGTATCGCTGATAATTACACTGGTAAGAGTTGTATCCAGCTGTATGTGTCCATGATAATTACTCTGGCAAGTGGTGCATCCAGCTGAACGTATCCCTTATAATTACAGCAGCAAGAGTTACATCCAGCTGCAAGTGACCCTGATAATTACTCCGGCAAGAGGTGCATCCAGCTGCATGTGTACCTGATAATTACTCTGGCAAGTGGTGCATCCAGCTGAACGTATCCCTTATAATTAGAGCGCCAAGAGTTACATCCAGCTGCAAGTGACCCTGATAATTACTCCGGCAAGAGGTGCATCCAGCTGCATTTATCCCTGTTAATTATTCCGGCAAGAGATGCATCCAGCTGTACGTGTCCCTGATAATTACTCCGGCAAGAGGTGCATCCAGCTGCATGTATCCCTGATAATTACTCCGGCAAGAGTTGCATCCAGCTGCACATGTCCCTGATAATTACTCCGGCAAGAGGTGCATCCACCTGCATGTGTCCCTGATAATTACTCCGGCGAGAGGAGCATCCAGCTACAATTGTCCCTGATAATTACTCCACCCTGATAATTACACCGGCCAGAGGTGCATCCAGCTGCATGTGTCCCTGATAATTACTCTGGCAAGAGGTGCATCCAGCTGCAGGTGATCCTGATAATTACATCAGCCAGAGGTGCATCCAGCTGCATGTGTCCCTGATAATTACTCTGGCAAGAGGTGCATCCAACTTCAAGTATTGCTGATGATTACATTGGCAAGAGTTGTATCCAGATGTATGTGTCCATGATAATTACACTGGCAAGAGGTGCATCCAGCTGCACGTATCCCTGATAAGTACTCTGGCAAGAGGTGCATCCAGCTGCACGTGTCCCTGATAATTACTCCGGCAAGAGGAACATCCAGCTACACGTGTCCCAGATAATTACTCTGGCAAGAATTACATCGAGCTGCAAGTGACCCTGATAATTACACTGGCCAGAGGTGCATCCAGCTGCATGTGTCCCTGATAATTACTCCGGCAAGAGGAGCATCCACCTACACTTGTCCCTGATAATTACTCCACCCTGATAATTACACCGGCCAGAGGTGCATCCAGCTGCATGTGTCCTTGATAATTACACTTGCAAGATTTGCATCCAGCTGCACGTCTCCCTGATAATGACTCCGGCAAGAGGTGCATCCAGCTGCAAGTGTCCCTGATAATTACTCTGGTAAGAGGTGCATCCAGCTGCAAGTGAACATTATAATTACACCGGCCAGAGTTGCATCCAGCTGCACGTGTCCCTGATAATTACTCCGGCAAGAGGTGCATACAGCTGCATGTGTCCCTGATAATTACACTGGCAAAAGGTGCATCCAGCTGCAGGTGACCCTGATAATTACATCAGCCAGAGGTGCATCCAGTTGCATGTGTCCCTGATAATTACTCTGGATAAGAGGTGCATCCAACTTCAAGTATCGCTGATATTTACACTGGCAAGAGTTGCATGAAGCTGTATGTGTCCATGATAATTACACTGGCAAGAGGTGCATCCAGCTCCACGTGTCCCTGATAATTAAAAAGACAAGAGGTGCATCAATCTGCACGTGTTCCTGATAATTACTCTGGCAAGAGGTGCATCCACTGCAGGTGACCCTGATAATTACACTGGCCAGAGGTGCATCCAGCTGCAAGTGAACCTTATAATTACAGCGGCAAGAGTTACATCCAGCTGCAAGTGACCCTGATAATTACTCCGGCAAGAGGTGCATCCAGCTGCATGTGTCCCTGATAATTATTCCGGCAAGAGATGCATCCAGCTGTACGTGTCCCTGATAATTACAGTGGCAAGAGGTGCATCCAGCTCCACGTGTCCCTGATAATGACTACGGCAAGAGGTGCATCCAGCTGCAAGTGTCCCTGATAATTACTCTGGCAAGAGGTGCATCCACTGCAGGTGACCCTGATAATTACATCAGCCAGAGGTGCGTCCAGCTGCATGTGTCCCTGATAATTACTCTGGATAAGAGGTGCATCCAACTACAAGTATCGCTGATAATTACAATGGAAAGAGTTGCATCCAGCTGTATGTGTCCATGATAATTACACTGGCAAGAGGTACATCCAGCTCCACGTGTCTGTGATAATTAAAAAGACAAGAGCTGCATCCATCTCCACGTGTCCCTGATAATTAATCTGGCAAGAGGTGCATCCAGCTGCACGTATCCCTGATAAGTACTCTGGCAAGAGGTGCATCGAGCTGCACGTGTCCCTGATAATTACTCCGGCAAGAGGTGCATCCAGCTGCAAGTGACCCTGATAATTACACTGGCAAGAGGTGAATCCAACTACACGTGTCCCTGATAATTACACCGGCAAGAGGTTTATCCAGCTGCAAGTGACCCTGATAATTACACCAGCAAGAGGTGCATCCAGCTGCATGTGTCCCTGATAATTACACTGGCAAGAGGTGCATCCAGCTGCAGGTGACCCTGATAATTACATCAGCCAGAGGTGCATCCAGTTGCATGTGTCCCTGATAATTACTCTGGATAAGAGGTGCATCCAACGTCAAGTATCGCTGATAATTACACTGGCAAGAGTTGCATGAAGCTGTATGTGTCCATGATAATTACACTGGCAAGAGGTGCATCCAGCTCCACGTGTCCCTGATAATTAAAAAGTCAAGAGGTGCATCAATCTGCACGTGTTCCTGATAATTACTCTGGCAAGAGGTGCATCCAGCTGCACGTGTCCCAGGTCATTACTATGGTAAGAGGTGCATACAGCTGCAGGTGACCCTGATAATTACACTGGCCAGAGGTGCATCCAGCTGCAAGTGAACCTTATAATTACAGCGGCAAGAGTTACATCCAGCTGCAAGTGACCCTGATAATTACTCCGGCAAGAGGTGCATCCAGCTGCATGTGTCCCTGAAATTTATTCCGGCAAGAGATGCATCCAGCTGTACGTGTCCCTGATAATTACAGTGGCAAGAGGTGCATCCAACTCCACGTGTCCCTGATAATGACTACGGCAAGAGGTGCTTCCAGCTGCAAGTGTCCCTGATAATTACTCTGGCAAGAGGTGCATCCACTGCAGGTGACCCTGATAATTACATCAGCCAGAGGTGCGTCCAGCTGCATGTGTCCCTGATAATTACTCTGGATAAGAGGTGCATCCAACTACAAGTATCGCTGATAATTACACTGGAAAGAGTTGCATCCAGCTGTATGTGTCCATGATAATTACACTGGCAAGAGGTACATCCAGCTCCACGTGTACCTGATAATTAAAAAGACAAGAGCTGTATCCATCTCCACGTGTCCCTGATAATTACTCTGGCAAGAGGTGTATCCAGCTGCACGTGTCCCTGAAAATTACTCGGGCAAGAGGTGCATCCAGCTGCATGTGTCCCTGATAATTACTCCGGCAAGAGATGCATCCAGCTGTACGTGTCCCTGAAAATTACTCGGGCAAGAGGTGCATCCAGCTGCATGTGTCCCTGATAATTACTCCGGCAAGAGGAGCTTCCAGCTACACGTGTCCCTGATAATTACTCCACCCTGATAATTACACCGGCCAGAGGTGCATCCAGCTACATGTGTCCCTGATAATTACACTGGCAAGATTTGCATCCAGCTGAACGTGTCCCTGATAATTACTCAGGCAAGTGGTGCATCCAGCTGCAAGTGTCCCTGATAATTACTCTGGCAAGAGGTGCATCCAGCTGCAGGTGATCCTGATAATTACACCAGACAGAGGTGCATCCAGCTGCAAGTGACCCTGATAATTACTCCGGCAAGAGGTGCATCCAGCTGCACGTGTCCCTGATAATTACAAAGACAAGAGGTGCATCCAGCTGCACATGTCTCTGATAATTACTCCGGCAAGAGGTGCATCCAGCTGCAGGTGACCCTGATAATTACATCAGCCAGAGGTGCATCCAGCTGCATGTGTCCCTGATAATTATTCCGGCAAGAGATGCATCCAGCTGTGCGTGTCCCTGATAATTACAGTGGCAAGAGGTGCATCCAGCTGCACATGTCCCTGATAATTACTCCGGCAAGATGTGCATCCAGCTGCATGTGTCCCTAATAATTACTCCGGCAAGAGGAGCAACCAGCTACACGTGTCCCTGATAATTACTCCACCCTGATAATTACATCGGCCAGAGATGCATCCAGCTGCATGTGTCCCTGATAATTACACTGGCAAGATTTGCATCCAGCTGCAGGTGACCCTGATAATTACATCAGCCAGAGGTGCATCCAGCTGCATGTGTCCCTGATAATTACTCTGGCAAGAGGTGCATCCAACTTCAAGTATCGCTGATAATTACACTGGCAAGAGTTGTATCCAGCTGTATGTGTCCATGATAATTACTCTGGCAAGTGGTGCATCCAGCTGAACGTATCCCTTATAATTACAGCAGCAAGAGATACATCCAGCTGCAAGTGACCCTGATAATTACTCCGGCAAGAGGTGCATCCAGCTGCATGTGTCCCTGATAATTACTCTGGCAAGTGGTGCATCCAGCTGAACGTATCCCTTATAATTACAGCGCCAAGAGTTACATCCAGCTGCAAGTGACCCTGATAATTACTCCGGCAAGAGGTGCATCCAGCTGAATTTATCCCTATTAATTATTCCGGCAAGAGATGCATCCGGCTGTACGTGTCCCTGATAATTACTCCGGCAAGAGGTGCATCCAGCTGCATGTATCCCTGATAATTACTCCGGCAAGAGTTGCATCCAGCTGCACATGTCCCTGATAATTACTCCGGCAAGAGGTGCATCCACCTGCATGTGTCCCTGATAATTACTCCGGCAAGAGGAGCATCCAGCTACAATTGTCCCTGATAATTACTCCACCCTGATAATTACACCGGCCAGAGGTGCATCCAGCTGCATGTGTCCCTGATAATTACTCTGGCAAGAGGTGAATCCAGCTGCACGTGTCCCTGATAATTATACCGGCAAGAGGTTCATCCAGCTGCAAGTGACCCTGATAATTACACCAGCAAAAGGTGCATCCAGCTGCATGTCTCCCTGATAATTACAGTGGCAAGAGGTGCATCCAGCTACAGGTGACCCTGATAATTACATCAGCCAGAGGTGCATCCAGCTGCACGTATCCCTGATAAGTACTCTGGCAAGAGGTGTATCCAGCTGCACGTGTCCCTGATAATTACTCGGGCAAGAGGAACATCCAGCTACACGTGTCCCAGATAATTACTCTGGCAAGAATTACATCCAGCTGCAAGTGACCCTATAGTTACACCGGCCAGAGGTGCATCCAGCTGCATGTGTCCCTGATAATTATTCCGGCAAGAGATGCATCCAGCTGTGCGTGTCCCTGATAATTACAGTGGCAAGAGGTGCATCCAGCTGCACATGTCTCTGATAATTACTCCGGCAAGAGGTGCATCCAGCTGCATGTGTCCCTGATAATTACTCCGGCAAGAGGAGCAACCAGCTACACGTGTCCCTGATGATTACTCCACCCTGATAATTACATCGGCCAGAGATGCATCCAGCTGCATGTGTCCCTGATAATTACACTGGCAAGATTTGCATCCAGCTGCAGGTGACCCTGATAATTACATCAGCCAGAGGTGCATCCAGCTGCATGTGTCCCTGATAATTACTCTGGCAAGAGGTGCATCCAACTTCAAGTATCGCTGATAATTACACTGGTAAGAGTTGTATCCAGCTGTATGTGTCCATGATAATTACTCTGGCAAGTGGTGCATCCAGCTGAACGTATCCCTTATAATTACAGCAGCAAGAGTTACATCCAGCTGCAAGTGACCCTGATAATTACTCCGGCAAGAGGTGCATCCAGCTGCATGTGTACCTGATAATTACTCTGGCAAGTGGTGCATCCAGCTGAACGTATCCCTTATAATTACTGCGCCAAGAGTTACATCCAGCTGCAAGTGACCCTGATAATTACTCCGGCAAGAGGTGCATCCAGCTGCATTTATCCCTGTTAATTATTCCGGCAAGAGATGCATCCAGCTGTACGTGTCCCTGATAATTACTCCGGCAAGAGGTGCATCCAGCTGCATGTATCCCTGATAATTACTCCGGCAAGAGTTGCATCCAGCTGCACATGTCCCTGATAATTACTCCGGCAAGAGGTGCATCCACCTGCATGTGTCCCTGATAATTACTCCGGCGAGAGGAGCATCCAGCTACAATTGTCCCTGATAATTACTCCACCCTGATAATTACACCGGCCAGAGGTGCATCCAGCTGCATGTGTCCCTGATAATTACTCTGGCAAGAGGTGCATCCATCTGCAGGTGATCCTGATAATTACATCAGCCAGAGGTGCATCCAGCTGCATGTGTCCCTGATAATTACTCTGGCAAGAGGTGCATCCAACTTCAAGTATTGCTGATAATTACATTGGCAAGAGTTGTATCCAGATGTATGTGTCCATGATAATTACACTGGCAAGAGGTGCATCCAGCTGCACGTATCCCTGATAAGTACTCTGGCAAGAGGTGCATCCAGCTGCACGTGTCCCTGATAATTACTCCGGCAAGAGGAACATCCAGCTACACGTGTCCCAGATAATTACTCTGGCAAGAATTACATCGAGCTGCAAGTGACCCTGATAATTACACTGGCCAGAGGTGCATCCAGCTGCATGTGTCCCTGATAATTACTCCGGCAAGAGGAGCATCCACCTACACTTGTCCCTGATAATTACTCCACCCTGATAATTACACCGGCCAGAGGTGCATCCAGCTGCATGTGTCCTTGATAATTACACTTGCAAGATTTGCATCCAGCTGCACGTCTCCCTGATAATGACTCCGGCAAGAGGTGCATCCAGCTGCAAGTGTCCCTGATAATTACTCTGGTAAGAGGTGCATCCAGCTGCAAGTGAAGATTATAATTACACCGGCCAGAGTTGCATCCAGCTGCACGTGTCCCTGATAATTACTCCGGCAAGAGGTGCATACAGCTGCATGTGTCCCTGATAATTACACTGGCAAAAGGTGCATCCAGCTGCAGGTGACCCTGATAATTACATCAGCCAGAGGTGCATCCAGTTGCATGTGTCCCTGATAATTACTCTGGATAAGAGGTGCATCCAACTTCAAGTATCGCTGATATTTACACTGGCAAGAGTTGCATGAAGCTGTATGTGTCCATGATAATTACACTGGCAAGAGGTGCATCCAGCTCCACGTGTCCCTGATAATTAAAAAGACAAGAGGTGCATCAATCTGCACGTGTTCCTGATAATTACTCTGGCAAGAGGTGCATCCAGCTGCACGTGTCCCTGATCATTACTATGGTAAGAGGTGCATCCAGCTGCAGGTGACCCTGATAATTACACTGGCCAGAGGTGCATCCAGCTGCAAGTGAACCTTATAATTACAGCGGCAAGAGTTACATCCAGCTGCAAGTGACCCTGATAATTACTCCGGCAAGAGGTGCATCCAGCTGCATGTGTCCCTGATAATTATTCCGGCAAGAGATGCATCCAGCTGTACGTGTCCCTGATAATTACAGTGGCAAGAGGTGCATCCAGCTCCACGTGTCCCTGATAATGACTACGGCAAGAGGTGCATCCAGCTGCAAGTGTCCCTGATAATTACTCTGGCAAGAGGTGCATCCACTGCAGGTGACCCTGATAATTACATCAGCCAGAGGTGCGTCCAGCTGCATGTGTCCCTGATAATTACTCTGGATAAGAGGTGCATCCAACTACAAGTATCGCTGATAATTACAATGGAAACAGTTGCATCCAGCTGTATGTGTCCATGATAATTACACTGGCAAGAGGTACATCCAGCTCCACGTGTCTGTGATAATTAAAAAGACAAGAGCTGCATCCATCTCCACGTGTCCCTGATAATTAATCTGGCAAGAGGTGCATCCAGCTGCACGTATCCCTGATAAGTACTCTGGCAAGAGGTGCATCGAGCTGCACGTGTCCCTGATAATTACTCCGGCAAGAGGTGCATCCAGCTGCAAGTGACCCTGATAATTACACTGGCAAGAGGTGATTCCAACTACACGTGTCCCTGATAATTACACCGGCAAGAGGTTTATCCAGCTGCAAGTGACCCTGATAATTACACCAGCAAGAGGTGCATCCAGCTGCATGTGTCCCTGATAATTACACTGGCAAGAGGTGCATCCAGCTGCAGGTGACCCTGATAATTACATCAGCCAGAGGTGCATCCAGTTGCATGTGTCCCTGATAATTACTCTGGATAAGAGGTGCATCCAACGTCAAGTATCGCTGATAATTACACTGGCAAGAGTTGCATGAAGCTGTATGTGTCCATGATAATTACACTGGCAAGAGGTGCATCCAGCTCCACGTGTCCCTGATAATTTAAAAGACAAGAGGTGCATCAATCTGCACGTGTTCCTGATAATTACTCTGGCAAGAGGTGCATCCAGCTGCACGTGTCCCAGATCATTACTATGGTAAGAGGTGCATACAGCTGCAGGTGACCCTGATAATTACACTGGCCAGAGGTGCATCCAGCTGCAAGTGAACCTTATAATTACAGCGGCAAGAGTTACATCCAGCTGCAAGTGACCCTGATAATTACTCCGGCAAGAGGTGCATCCAGCTGCATGTGTCCCTGAAAATTATTCCGGCAAGAGATGCATCCAGCTGTACGTGTCCCTGATAATTACAGTGGCAAGAGGTGCATCCAGCTCCACGTGTCCCTGATAATGACTACGGCAAGAGGTGCTTCCAGCTGCAAGTGTCCCTGATAATTACTCTGGCAAGAGGTGCATCCACTGCAGGTGACCCTGATAATTACATCAGCCAGAGGTGCGTCCAGCTGCATATGTCCCTGATAATTACTCTGGATAAGAGGTGCATCCAACTACAAGTATCGCTGATAATTACACTGGAAAGAGTTGCATCCAGCTGTATGTGTCCATGATAATTACACTGGCAAGAGGTACATCCAGCTCCACGTGTACCTGATAATTAAAAAGACAAGAGCTGTATCCATCTCCACGTGTCCCTGATAATTACTCTGGCAAGAGGTGCATCCAGCTGCACGTGTCCCTGATCATTACTATGGTAAGAGGTGCATCCAGCTGCAGGTGACCCTGATAATTACCCTGGCCAGAGGTGCATCCAGCTTCAAGTGAACCTTATAATTACAGCGGCAAGAGTTACATCCAGCTGCAAGTGACCCTGATAATTACTCCGGCAAGAGATGCATCCAGCTGTACGTGTCCCTGAAAATTACTCGGGCAAGAGGTGCATCCAGCTGCATGTGTCCCTGATAATTACTCCGGCAAGAGGAGCTTCCAGCTACACGTGTCCCTGATAATTACTCCACCCTGATAATTACACCGGCCAGAGGTGCATCCAGCTACATGTGTCCCTGATAATTACACTGGCAAGATTTGCATCCAGCTGAACGTGTCCCTGATAATTATTCAGGCAAGTGGTGCATCCAGCTGCAAGTGTCCCTGATAATTACTCTGGCAAGAGGTGCATCCAGCTGCAGGTGATCCTGATAATTACACCTGACAGAGGTGCATCCAGCTGCAAGTGACCCTGATAATTACTCCGGCAAGAGGTGCATCCAGCTGCACGTGTCCCTGATAATTACAAAGACAAGAGGTGCATCCAGCTGCACATGTCCCTGATAATTACTCCGGCAAGAGGTGCATCCAGCTGCAAGTGACCCTGATAATTACACTGGAAAGAGGTGAATCCAGCTGCACGTGTCCCTGATAATTATACCGGCAAGAGGTTCATCCAGCTGCAAGTGACCCTGATAATTACACCAGCAAAAGGTGCGTCCAGCTGCATGTGTCCCTGATAATTACAGTGGCAAGAGGTGCATCCAGCTGCAGGTGACCCTGATAATTACATCAGCCATAGGTGCATCCAGCTGCATGTGTCCCTGATAATTACTCTGCAAGAGGTGCATCCAACTTCAAGTATTGCTGATAATTGCATTGGCAAGAGTTGTATCCAGCTGTATGTGTCCATGATAATTACACTGGCAAGAGGTCCATCCAGCTGCACGTATCCCTGATAAGTACTCTGGCAAGAGGTGTATCCAGCTGCACGTGTCCCTGATAATTACTCCGGCAAGAGGAACATCCAGCTACTCGTGTCCCAGATAATTACTCTGGCAAGAATTACATCCAGCTGCAAGTGACCCTATAATTACACCGACCAGAGGTGCATCCAGCTGCATGTGTCCCTGATAATTATTCCGGCAAGAGATGCATCCAGCTGTGCGTGTCCCTGATAATTACAGTGGCAAGAGGTGCATCCAGCTGCACATGTCCCTGATAATTACTCCGGCAAGAGGTGCATCCAGCTGCATGTGTCCCTGATAATTACTCCGGCAAGAGGAGCAAATAGCTACACGTGTCCCTGATAATTACTCCACCCTGATAATTACACCGGCCAGAGGTGCATCCAGCTGCATGTGTCCCTGATAATTACACTGGCAAGATTTGCATCCAGCTGCAGGTGACCCTGATAATTACATCAGCCAGAGGTGCATCCAGCTGCATGTGTCCCTGATAATTACTCTGGCAAGAGGTGCATCCAACTTCAAGTATCGCTGATAATTACACTAGCACGAGTTGTATCCTGCTGTATGTGTCCATGATAATTACTCTGGCAAGTGGTGTATCCAGCTGAACGTATCCCTTATAATTACAGCAGCAAGAGTTACATCCAGCTGCAAGTGACCCTGATAATTACTCCGGCAAGAGGTGCATCCAGCTGCATGTGTCCCTGATAATTACTCTGGCAAGTGGTGCATCCAGCTGAACGTATACCTTATAATTACAGCGCCAAGAGTTACATCCAGCTGCAAGTGACCCTGATAATTACTCCGGCAAGAGGTGCATCCAGCTGCATTTATCCCTGTTAATCATTCTGGCAAGAGATGCATCCAGCTGTACGTGTCCCTGATAATTACTCCGGCAAGAGGTGCATCCAGCTGCATGTATCCCTGATAATTACTCCGGCAAGCATTGCATCCAGCTGCACATGTCCCTGATAATTACTCCGGCAAGAGGTGCATCCACCTGAATGTGTCCCTGATAATTACTCCGGCAAGAGGAGCATCCAGCTACAATTGTCCCTGATAATTACTCCACCCTGATAATTACACCGGCCAGAGGTGCATCCAGCTGCATTTGTCACTGATAATTACACTGGCAAGATTTGCATCCAGCTGAACGTGTCCCTGATAATTACTCTGGCAAGAGGTGCATCCAGCTGCAGGTGATCCTGATAATTACATCAGCCAGAGGTGCATCCAGCTGCATGTGTCCCTGATAATTACTCTGGCAAGAGGTGCATCCAACTTCAAGTATTGCTGATAATTACATTGGCAAGAGTTGTATCCAGCTGTATGTGTCCATGAAAATTACACTGGCAAGAGGTGCATCCAGCTGCACGTATCCCTGATAAGTACTCTGGCAAGAGGTGCATCCAGCTGCACGTGTCCCTGATAATTACTCCGGCAAGAGGAACATCCAGCTACACGTGTCCCAGATAATTACTCTGGCATGAATTACATCGAGCTGCAAGTGACCCTGAAAATTACTCCAGCAAGAGGAGCATCCAGCTACAATTGTCCCTGATAATTACTCCACCCTGATAATTACACCGGCCAGAGGTGCATCCAGCTGCATGTGTCACTGATAATTACACTGGCAAGATTTGCATCCAGCTGAACGTGTCCCTGATAATTACTCTGGCAAGAGGTGCATCCAGCTGCAGGTGATCCTGATAATTACATCAGCCAGAGGTGCATCCAGCTGCATGTGTCCCTGATAATTACTCTGGCAAGTGGTGCATCCAACTTCAAGTATCGCTGATAATTACACTGGCAAGAGTTGCATGCAGCTGTATGTGTCCATGATAATTATTCCGGCAAGTAATGCAAGCAGCTGTGCGTGTCCCTGATAATTACAGTGGCAAGAGGTGCATCCAGCTGCATGTGTCCCTGATAATTACTCCGGCAAGAGGAGCAACCAGCTACACGTGTCCGTGATAATTACTCCACCCTGATAATTACACCGGCCAGAGGTGCATCCAGCTGCATGTGTCCCTGATAATTACTCTGGCAAGAGGTGCATCCAACTTCAAGTATTGCTGATAATTACATTGGCAAGAGTTGTATCCAGCTGTATGTGTCCATCATAATTACACTGGCAAGAGGTGCATCCAGCTGCACGTATCCCTGATAAGTACTCTGGCAAGAGGTGTATCCAGCTGCACGTGTCCCTGATAATTACTACGGCAAGAGGAACATCCAGCTACACGTGTCCCAGATAATTACTCTGGCAAGAATTACATCCAGCTGTAAGTGACCCTGATAATTACACTGGACAGAGGTGCATCCAGCTGCATGTGTCCCTGATAATTAATCTGGCAAGATTTGCATCCAGCTGAACGTGTCCCTGATAATTACTCCGGCAAGAGGTGCATCCAGCTGCAAGTGACCCTGATAATTACACCGGCCAGAGGTGCATCCAGCTGCATGTGTCCCTGATAATTAATCTAGCAATATTTGCATCCAGCTGAACGTGTCCCTGATAATTACTCCGTCAAGAGGTGCATCCAGCTGCACGTGTCCCTGATAATTACTCTGGCAAGAGGTGCATCCAGCTGCACGTGTCCCTGATAATTACACTGGCCAGAGGTGCATCCAGCTGCAAGTGAACCTTATAATTACAGCGGCAAGAGTTACATCCAGCTGCAAGTGACCCTGAGAATTACTCCGGCAAGAGGTTCATCTACCTGCATTTGTCCCTGATAATTATTCCGGCAAGAGATGCATCCAGCTGTGCGTGTCCCTGATAATTACAGTGGCAAGAGGTGCATCCAGCTGCACATGTCCCTGATAATTACTCCGGCAAGAGGTGCATCCAGCTGCATGTGTCCCTGATAATTACTCCGGCAAGAGGAGCAGCCAGCTACACGTGTCCCTGATAATTACTCCACCCTGATAATTACACCGGCCAGAGGTGCATCCAGCTGCATGTGTCCCTGATAATTACACTGGCAAGATTTGCATCCAGCTGCAGGTGACCCTGATAATTACATCAGCCAGAGGTGCATCCAGCTGCATGTGACCCTGATAATTACTCTGGCAAGAGGTGCATCCAACTTCAAGTATCGCTGATAATTACACTGGAAAGAGTTGTATCCAGCTGTATGTGTCCATGATAATTACTCTGGCAAGTGGTGCATCCAGCTGAACGTATCCCTTATAATTACAGCGCCAAGAGTTACATCCAGCTGCAAGTGACCCTGATAATTACTCCGGCAAGAGGTGCATCCAGCTGCATTTATCCCTGTTAATTATTCCGGCGAGATGCATCCAGCTGTACGTGTCCCTGATAATTATACCAGCAAGAGGTGCATCCAGCTGCATGTGTCCCTGATAATTACAGTGGCAAGAGGTGCATCCAGCTGCAGGTGACCCCGATAATTACATCAGCCAGAGGTGCATCCAGCTGCATGTGTCCCTGATAATTACTCTGGCAAGTGGTGCATCCAACTTCAAGTATCGCTGATAATTACACTGGCAAGAGTTGCATGCAGCTGTATGTGTCCATGATAATTACACTGGCAAGAGGTGCATCCAGCTCCACGTGTCCCTGATAATTAAAAAGATAAGAGGTGCATCCATCTGCACGTGTCCCTGATAATTACTCTGGCAAGAGGTGCATCCAGCTGCACGTGTCCCTGATCATTACTATGGTAAGAGGTGCATCCAGCTGCAGGTGACCCTGAGAATTACTCCGGCAAGAGGTGCATCCAGCTGCATGTGTCCCTGATCATTATTCCGGCAAGTGATACATCCAGCTGTGCGTGTCCCTGATAATTACAGTGGCAAGAGGTGCATCCAGCTGCACATGTCCCTGATAATTACTCCGGCAAGAGGTGCATCCAGCTGCATGTGTCCCTGATAATTACTCCGGCAAGAGGATCAACCAGCTACACGTGTCCGTGATAATTACTCCACCCTGATAATTACACCGGCCAGAGGTGCATCCAGCTGTATGTGTCCCTGATAATTACTCTGGCAAGAGGTGCATCCAACTTCAAGTATTGCTGATAATTACATTGGCAAGAGTTGTATCCAGCTGTATGTGTCCATGATAATTACACTGGCAAGAGGTGCATCCAGCTGCACGTATCCCTGATAAGTACTCTGGCAACGGTGTATCCAGCTGCACGTGTCCCTGGTAATTACTACGGCAAGAGGAACATCCAGCTACACGTGTCCCAGATAATTACTCTGGCAAGAATTACATCCAGCTGCAAGTGACCCTGATAATTACACTGGACAGAGGTGCATCCAGCTGCATGTGTCCCTGATAATTAATCTGGCAAGATTTGCATCCAGCTGAACGTGTCCCTGATAATTACTCCGGCAAGAGGTGCATCCAGCTGCAAGTGACCCTGATAATTACACCGGCCAGAGGTGCATCCAGCTCTATGTGTCCCAGATAATTAATCTGGCAATATTTGCATCCAGCTGAACGTGTCCCTGATAATTACTCCGTCAAGAGGTGCATCCAGCTGCACGTGTCCCTGATAATTACTCTGGCAAGAGGTGCATCAAGCTGCACGTGTCCCTGATCATTACTATGGTAAGAGGTGCATCCAGCTGCAGGTGACCCTGATAATTACACTGGCCAGAGGTGCATCCAGCTGCAAGTGAACCTTATAATTACAGCGGCAAGAGTTACATCCAGCTGCAAGTGACCCTGATAATTACTCCGGCAAGAGGTTCATCTAGCTGCATGTGTCCCTGATAATTATTCCGGCAAGAGATGCATCCATCTGTGCGTGTCCCTGATAATTACAGTGGCAAGAGGTGCATCCAGCTGCACATGTCCCTGATAATTACTCCAGCAAGAGGTGCATCCAGCTGCATGTGTCCCTGATAATTACTCCACCCTGATAATTACACCGGCCAGAGGTGCATCCAGCTGCATGTGTCCCTGAAAATTACACTGGCAAGATTTGCATCCAGATGCAGGTGACCCTGATAATTACATCAGCCAGAGGTGCATCCAGCTGCATGTGTCCCTGATAATTACTCTGGCAAGAGGTGCATCCAACTTCAAGTATCGCTGATAATTACACTGGCAAGAGTTGTATCCAGCTGTATGTGTCCATGATAATTACTCTGGCAAGTGGTGCATCCAGCTGAACGTATCCCTTATAATTACAGCAGCAAGAGTTACATCCAGCTGCAAGTGACCCTGATAATTACTCCGGCAAGAGGTGCATCCAGCTGCATGTGTCCCTGATAATTACTCTGGCAAGTGGTGCATCCAGCTGAACGTATCCCTTATAATCACAGCGCAAAGAGTTACATCCAGCTGCAAGTGACCCTGATAATTACTCCGGCAAGAGGTGCATCCAGCTGCATTTATCCCTGTTAATTATTCCGGCAAGAGATGCATCCAGCTGCACTTGTCCCTGATAATTACTCCGGCAAGAGGTGCATCCACCTGCATGTTTCCCTGATAATTACTCCGGCAAGAGGAGCATCCAGCTACAATTGTCCCTGATAATTACTCCACCCTGATAATTACACCGGACAGAGGTGCATCCAGCTGCATGTGTCCCTGATAATTACAGCGGCAAGAGTTACATCCAGCTGCAAGTGACCCTGAGAATTACTCCGGCAAGTGGTGCATCCAGCTGCATGTGTCCCTGATAATTATTCCGGAAAGTGATGCATCCAGCTGTGCGTGTCCCTGATAATTACAGTGGCAAGAGGTGCATCCAGCTGCACATGTCCCCGATAATTACTCCGGCAAGAGGTGCATCCAACTGCATGTGTCCCTGATAATTACTCCGGCAAGAGGAGCAACCAGCTACACGTGTCCCTGATAATTACTCCACCCTGATAATTACACCGGCCAGAGGTGCATCCAGCTGCATGTGTCCCTGATAATTACACTGGCAAGATTTGCATCCAGCTGCAGGTGACCCTGATAATTACATCAGCCAGAGGTGCATCCAGCTGCATGTGTCCCTGATAATTACTCTGGATAAGAGGTGCATCCAACTACAAGTATCGCTGATAATTACACTGGCAAGAGTTGCATCCAGCTGTATGTGTCCATGATAATTACAGTGGCAAGAGGTACATCCAGCTCCACGTGTCCCTGATAATTAAAAAGACAAGTGCTGCATCCATCTCCACGTGTCCCTGATAATTACTCTGGCAAGAGGTGCATCCAGCTGCACGTGCCCCTGATCATTACTATGGTAAGAGCTGCATCCAGCTGCAGGTGACCCTGATAATTACCCTGGCCAGAGGTGCATCCAGCTTCAAGTGAACCTTATAATTACAGCGGCAAGAGTTACATCCAGCTGCAAGTGACCCTGATAATTACTCCGGCAAGAGGTGCATCCAGCTGCATGTGTCCCTGATAATTATTCCGGCAAAAGATGCATCCAGCTGTACGTGTCCCTGATAATTACTCGGGCAAGAGGTGCATCCAGCTGCATGTGTCCCTGATAATTACTCCGGCAAGAGGAGCATCCAGCTACACGTGTCCCTGATAATTACTCCACCCTGATAATTACACCGGCCAGAGGTGCATCCAGCTGCAAGTGACCCTGATAATTACTCCGGCAAGAGGTGCATCCAGCTGCACGTGTCCCTGATAATTATACCGGCAAGAGGTTCATCCAGCTACAAGTGACCCTGATAATTACACCAGCAAAAGGTGCATCCAGCTGCATGTGTCCCTGATAATTACAGTGGCAAGAGGTGCATCCAGCTACAGGTGACCCTGATAATTGCATCAGCCAGAGTTGCATCCCGCTGCATGTGTCCCTGATAATTACTCTGGCAAGAGGTGCATCCAACTTCAAGTATTGCTGATAATTGCATTGGCAAGAGTTGTATCCAGCTGTATGTGTACATGATAATTACACTGGCAAGAGGTGCATCCAGCTGCACGTATCCCTGATAAGTACTCTGGCAAGAGGTGTATACAGCTGCACGTGTCCCTGATAATTACTCGGGCAAGAGGAACATCCAGCTACACGTGTCCCAGATAATTATTCTGGCAAGAATTACATCCAGCTGCAAGTGACCCTATAATTACACCGGCCAGAGGTGTATCCAGCTGCATGTGTCCCTGATAATTATTCCGGCAAGAGATGCATCCAGCTGTATGTGTACATGATAATTACACTGGCAAGAGGTGCATCCAGCTCCACGTGTCATTGATAATTAAAAAGATAAGAGGTGCATCCATCTGCACGTGTCCCTGATAATTACTCTGGCAAGAGGTGCATCCAGCTGCACGTGTCCCTGATCATTACTATGGTAAGAGGTGCATCCAGCTGCAGGTGACCCTGATAATTACACTGGCCAGAGGTGCATCCAGCTGCAAGTGAACCTTATAATTACAGCGGCAAGAGTTACATCCAGCTGCAAGTGACCCTGAGAATTACTCCGGCAAGAGGTGCATCCAGCTGCATGTGTCCCTGATAATTATTCCGGCAAGTGATACATCCAGCTGTGCGTGTCCCTGATAATTACAGTGGCAAGAGGTGCATCCAGCTGCATGTGTCCCTGATAATTACTCCGGCAAGAGGAGCAACCAGCTACACGTGTCCGTGATAATTACTCCACCCTGATAATTACACCGGCCAGAGGTGCATCCAGCTGCATGTGTCCCTGATAATTACTCTGGCAAGAGGTGCATCCAACTTCAAGTATTGCTGATAATTACATTGGCAAGAGTTGTATCCAGCTGTATGTGTCCATCATAATTACACTGGCAAGAGGTGCATCCAGCTGCACGTATCCCTGATAAGTACTCTGGCAAGAGGTGTATCCAGCTGCACGTGTCCCTGATAATTACTACGGCAAGAGGAACATCCAGCTACACGTGTCCCAGATAATTACTCTGGCAAGAATTACATCCAGCTGCAAGTGACCCTGATAATTACTCTGGACAGAGGTGCATCCAGCTGCATGTGTCCCTGATAATTAATCTGGCAAGATTTGCATCCAGCTGAACGTGTCCCTGATAATTACTCCGGCAAGAGGTGCATCCAGCTGCAAGTGACCCTGATAATTACACCGGCCAGAGGGGCATCCAGCTGCATGTGTCCCTGATAATTAATCTAGCAATATTTGCATCCAGCTGAACGTGTCCCTGATAATTACTCCGTCAAGAGGTGCATCCAGCTGCACGTGTCCCTGATAATTACTCTGGCAAGAGGTGCATCCAGCTGCACGTGTCCCTGATAATTACACTGGCCAGAGGTGCATCCAGCTGCAAGTGAACCTTATAATTACAGCGGCAAGAGTTACATCCAGCTGCAAGTGACCCTGAGAATTACTCCGGCAAGAGGTTCATCTAGCTGCATGTGTCCCTGATAATTATTCCGGCAAGAGATGCATCCAGCTGTGCGTGTCCCTGATAATTACAGTGGCAAGAGGTGCATCCAGCTGCACATGTCCCTGATAATTACTCCGGCAAGAGGTGCATCCAGCTGCATGTGTCCCTGATAATTACTCCGGCAAGAGGAGCAACCAGCTACACGTGTCCCTGATAATTACTCCACCCTGATAATTACACCGGCCAGAGGTGCATCCAGCTGCATGTGTCCCTGATAATTACACTGGCAAGATTTGCATCCAGATGCAGGTGACCCTGATAATTACATCAGCCAGAGGTGCATCCAGCTGCATGTGTCCCTGATAATTACTCTGGCAAGAGGTGCATCCAACTTCAAGTATCGCTGATAATTACACTGGAAAGAGTTGTATCCAGCTGTATGTGTCCATGATAATTACTCTGGCAAGTGGTGCATCCAGCTGAACGTATCCCTTATAATTACAGCAGCAAGAGTTACATCCAGCTGCAAGTGACCCTGATAATTACTCCGGCAAGAGGTGCATCCAGCTGCATGTGTCCCTGATAATTACTCTGGCAAGTGGTGCATCCAGCTGAACGTATCCCTTATAATTACAGCGCCAAGAGTTACATCCAGCTGCAAGTGACCCTGATAATTACTCCGGCAAGAGGTGCATCCAGCTGCATTTATCCCTGTTGATTATTCCGGCAAGAGATGCATCCAGCTGTACGTGTCCCTGATAATTATACCAGCAAGAGGTGCATCCAGCTGCATGTGTCCCTGATAATTACAGTGGCAAGAGGTGCATCCAGCTGCAGGTGACCCCGATAATTACATCAGCCAGAGGTGCATCCAGCTGCATGTGTCCCTGATAATTACTCTGGCAAGTGGTGCATCCAACTTCAAGTATCGCTGATAATTACACTGGCAAGAGTTGCATGCAGCTGTATGTGTCCATGATAATTACACTGGCAAGAGGTGCATCCAGCTCCACGTGTCCCTGATAATTAAAAAGATAAGAGGTGCATCCATCTGCACGTGTCCCTGATAATTACTCTGGCAAGAGGTGCATCCAGCTGCACGTGTCCCTGATCATTACTATGGTAAGAGGTGCATCCAGCTGCAGGTGACCCTGAGAATTACTCCGGCAAGAGGTGCATCCAGCTGCATGTGTCCCTGATCATTATTCCGGCAAGTGATACATCCAGCTGTGCGTGTCCCTGATAATTACAGTGGCAAGAGGTGCATCCAGCTGCACATGTCCCTGATAATTACTCCGGCAAGAGGTGCATCCAGCTGCATGTGTCCCTGATAATTACTCCGGCAAGAGGATCAACCAGCTACACGTGTCCGTGATAATTACTCCACCCTGATAATTACACCGGCCAGAGGTGCATCCAGCTGTATGTGTCCCTGATAATTACTCTGGCAAGAGGTGCATCCAACTTCAAGTATTGCTGATAATTACATTGGCAAGAGTTGTATCCAGCTGTATGTGTCCATGATAATTACACTGGCAAGAGGTGCATCCAGCTGCACGTATCCCTGATAAGTACTCTGGCAACGGTGTATCCAGCTGCACGTGTCCCTGATAATTACTACGGCAAGAGGAACATCCAGCTACACGTGTCCCAGATAATTACTCTGGCAAGAATTACATCCAGCTGCAAGTGACCCTGATAATTACACTGGACAGAGGTGCATCCAGCTGCATGTGTCCCTGATAATTAATCTGGCAAGATTTGCATCCAGCTGAACGTGTCCCTGATAATTACTCCGGCAAGAGGTGCATCCAGCTGCAAGTGACCCTGATGATTACACCGGCCAGAGGTGCATCCAGCTGCATGTGTCCCAGATAATTAATCTGGCAATATTTGCATCCAGCTGAACGTGTCCCTGATAATTACTCCGTCAAGAGGTGCATCCAGCTGCACGTGTCCCTGATAATTACTCTGGCAAGAGGTGCATCAAGCTGCACGTGTCCCTCATCATTACTATGGTAAGAGGTGCATCCAGCTGCAGGTGACCCTGATAATTACACTGGCCAGAGGTGCATCCAGCTGCAAGTGAACCTTATAATTACAGCGGCAAGAGTTACATCCAGCTGCAAGTGACCCTGAGAATTACTCCGGCAAGAGGTTCATCTAGCTGCATGTGTCCCTGATAATTATTCCGGCAAGAGATGCATCCAGCTGTGCGTGTCCCTGATAATTACACCGGCAAGAGGTTTATCCAGCTGCAAGTGACCCTGATAATTACACCAGCAAGAGGTGCATCCAGCTGCATGTGTCCCTGATAATTACTCCGGCAAGAGGAGCATCCACCTACACTTGTCCCTTATAATTACTCCACCCTGATAATTACACCGGCCAGAGGTGCATCCAGCTGCATGTGTCCTTGATAATTACACTGGCAAGATTTGCATCCAGCTGAACGTGTCCCTGATAATGACTCCGGCAAGAGGTGCATCCAGCTGCAAGTGTCCCTGATAATTACTCTGGTAAGAGGTGCATCCAGCTGCATGTGAACATTATAATTACACCGGCCAGAGGTGCATCCAGCTGCATGTGTCCCTGATAATTACACTGGCAAGAGGTGCATCCAGCTGCACGTGTCCCTGATCATTACTATGGTAAGAGGTGCATCCAGCTGCAGGTGACCCTGATAATTACACTGGCCAGAGGTGCATCCAGCTGCAAGTGAACCTTATAATTACAGTGGCAAGAGTTACATCCAGCTGCAAGTGACCCTGAGAATTACTCCGGCAAGAGGTGCATCCAGCTGCATGTGTCCCTGATCATTATTCCGGCAAGTGATACATCCAGCTGTGCGTGTCCCTGATAATTACAGTGGCAAGAGGTGCATCCAGCTGCACATGTCCCTGATAATTACTCCGGCAAGAGGTGCATCCAGCTGCATGTGTCCCTGATAATTATTCCGGCAAAAGATGCATCCAGCTGTACGTGTCCCTGATAATTACTCGGGAAAGAGGTGCATCCAACTGCATGTGTCCCTGATAATTACTCCGGCAAGAGGAGCATCCAGCTACACGTGTCCCTGATAATTACTCCACCCTGATAATTACACCGGCCAGAGGTGCATCCAGCTGCAAGTGACCCTGATAATTACTCCGGCAAGAGGTGCATCCAGCTGCACGTGTCCCTGATAATTATACCGGCAAGAGGTTCATCCAGCTACAAGTGACCCTGATAATTACACCAGCAAAAGGTGCATCCAGCTGCATGTGTCCCTGATAATTACTACGGAAAGAGGAACATCCAGCTACACGTGTCCCAGATAATTACTCTGGCAAGAATTACATCCAGCTGCAAGTGACCCTGATAATTACACTGGACAGAGGTGCATCCAGCTGCATGTGTCCCTGATAATTAATCTGGCAAGATTTGCATCCAGCTGAACGTGTCCCTGATAATTACTCTGGCAAGAGGTGCATCCAGCTGCAAGTGACCCTGATAATTACACCGGCAAGAGGTGCATCCAGCTGCATGTGTCCCTGATAATTAATCTAGGAATATTTGCATCCAGCTGAACGTGTCCCTGATAATTACTCCGTCAAGAGGTGCATCCAGCTGCACGTGTCCCTGATAATTACTCTGGCAAGAGGTGCATCCAGCTGCACGTGTCCCTGATCATTACTATGGTAAGAGGTGCATCCAGCTGCAGGTGACCCTGATAATTACACTGGCCAGAGGTGCATCCAGCTGCAAGTGAACCTTATAATTACAGCGGCAAGAGTTACATCCAGCTGCAAGTGACCCTGAGAATTACTCCGGCAAGAGGTTCATCTAGCTGCATGTGTCCCTGATAATTATTCCGGCAAGAGATGCATCCAGCTGTGCGTGTCCCTGATAATTACAGTGGCAAGAGATGCATCCAGCTGCACATGTCCCTGATAATTACTCCGGCAAGAGGTGCATCCAGCTGCATGTGTCCCTGATAATTACTCCGGCAAGAGGAGCAACCAGCTACACGTGTCCCTGATAATTACTCCACCCTGATAATTACACCAGCCAGAGGTGCATCCAGCTGCATGTGTCCCTGATAATTACACTGGCAAGATTTGCATCCAGCTGCAGGTGACCCTGATAATTACATCAGCCAGAGGTGCATCCAGCTGCATGTGTCCCTGATAATTACTCTGGCAAGAGGTGCATCCAACTTCAAGTATCGCTGATAATTACACTGGCAAGAGTTGTATCCAGCTGTATGTGTCCATGATAATTACTCTGGCAAGTGGTGCATCCAGCTGAACGTATCCCTTATAATTACAGCAGCAAGAGTTACATCCAGCTGCAAGTGACCCTGATAATTACTCCGGCAAGAGGTGCATCCAGCTGCATGTGTCCCTGATAATTACTCTGGCAAGTGGTGCATCCAGCTGAACGTATCCCTTATAATTACAGCGCCAAGAGTTACATCCAGCTGCAAGTGACCCTGATAATTACTCCGGCAAGAGGTGCATCCAGCTGCATTTATCCCTGTTAATTATTCCGGCAAGAGATGCATCCAGCTGTACCTGTCCCTGATAATTATACCAGCAAGAGGTGCATCCAGCTGCATGTGTCCCTGATAATTACAGTGGCAAGAGGTGCATCCAGCTGCAGGTGACCCCGATAATTACATCAGCCAGAGGTGCATCCAGCTGCATGTGTCCCTGATAATTACTCTGGATAAGAGGTGCATCCAACTACAAGTATCGCTGATAATTACACTGCAAGAGTTGCATCCAGCTGTATGTGTCCATGATAATTACAGTGGCAAGAGGTACATCCAGCTCCACGTGTCCCTCATAATTAAAAAGACAAGTGCTGCATCCATCTCCACGTGTCCCTGATAATTACTCTGGCAAGAGGTGCATCCAGCTGCACGTGCCCCTGATCATTACTATGGTAAGAGCTGCATCCAGCTGCAGGTGACCCTGATAATTACCCTGGCCAGAGGTGCATCCAGCTTCAAGTGAACCTTATAATTACAGCGGCAAGAGTTACATCCAGCTGCAAGTGACCCTGATAATTACTCCGGCAAGAGGTGCATCCAGCTGCATGTGTCCCTGATAATTATTCCGGCAAAAGATGCATCCAGCTGTACGTGTCCCTGATAATTACTCGGGCAAGAGGTGCATCCAGCTGCATGTGTCCCTGATAATTACTCCGGCAAGAGGAGCATCCAGCTACACGTGTCCCTGATAATTACTCCACCCTGATAATTACACCGGCCAGAGGTGCATCCAGCTGCAAGTGACCCTGATAATTACTCCGGCAAGAGGTGCATCCAGCTGCACGTGTCCCTGATAATTATACCGGCAAGAGGTTCATCCAGCTACAAGTGACCCTGATAATTACACCAGCAAAAGGTGCATCCAGCTGCATGTGTCCCTGATAATTACAGTGGCAAGAGGTGCATCCAGCTACAGGTGACCCTGATAATTGCATCAGCCAGAGGTGCATCCCGCTGCATGTGTCCCTGATAATTACTCTGGCAAGAGGTGCATCCAACTTCAAGTATTGCTGATAATTGCATTGGCAAGAGTTGTATCCAGCTGTATGTGTACATGATAATTACACTGGCAAGAGGTGCATCCAGCTGCACGTATCCCTGATAAGTACTCTGGCAAGAGGTGTATACAGCTGCACGTGTCCCTGATAATTACTCGGGCAAGAGGAACATCCAGCTACACGTGTCCCAGATAATTATTCTGGCAAGAATTACATCCAGCTGCAAGTGACCCTATAATTACACCGGCCAGAGGTGTATCCAGCTGCATGTGTCCCTGATAATTATTCCGGCAAGAGATGCATCCAGCTGTATGTGTACATGATAATTACACTGGCAAGAGGTGCATCCAGCTCCACGTGTCATTGATAATTAAAAAGATAAGAGGTGCATCCATCTGCACGTGTCCCTGATAATTACTCTGGCAAGAGGTGCATCCAGCTGCACGTGTCCCTGATCATTAATATGGAAAGAGGTGCATCCAGCTGCAGGTGACCCTGATAATTACACTGGCCAGAGGTGCATCCAGCTGCAAGTGAACCTTATAATTACAGCGGCAAGAGTTACATCCAGCTGCAAGTGACCCTGAGAATTACTCCGGCAAGAGGTGCATCCAGCTGCATGTGTCCCTGATAATTATTCCGGCAAGTGATACATCCAGCTGTGCGTGTCCCTGATAATTACAGTGGCAAGAGGTGCATCCAGCTGCATGTGTCCCTGATAATTACTCCACCCTGATAATTACACCGGCCAGAGGTGCATCCAGCTGCATGTGTCCTTGATAATTACTCTGGCAAGAGGTGCATCCAACTTCAAGTATTGCTGATAATTACATTGGCAAGAGTTGTATCCAGCTGTATGTGTCCATCATAATTACACTGGCAAGAGGTGCATCCAGCTGCACGTATCCCTGATAAGTACTCTGGCAAGAGGTGTATCCAGCTGCACGTGTCCCTGATAATTACTACGGCAAGAGGAACATCCAGCTACACGTGTCCCAGATAATTACTCTGGTAAGAATTACATCCAGCTGCAAGTGACCCTGATAATTACACTGGACAGAGGTGCATCCAGCTGCATGTGTCCCTGATAATTAATCTGGCAAGATTTGCATCCAGCTGAACGTGTCCCTGATAATTACTCCGGCAAGAGGTGCATCCAGCTGCAAGTGACCCTGATAATTACACCGGCCAGAGGTGCATCCAGCTGCATGTGTCCCTGATAATTAATCTAGCAATATTTGCATCCAGCTGAACGTGTCCCTGATAATTACTCCGTCAAGAGGTGCATCCAGCTGCACGTGTCCCTGATAATTACTCTGGCAAGAGGTGCATCCAGCTGCACGTGTCCCTGATAATTACACTGGCCAGAGGTGCATCCAGCTGCAAGTGAACCTTATAATTACAGCGGCAAGAGTTACATCCAGCTGCAAGTGACCCTGAGAATTACTCCGGCAAGAGGTTCATCTAGCTGCATGTGTCCCTGATAATTATTCCGGCAAGAGATGCATCCAGCTGTGCGTGTCCCTGATAATTACAGTGGCAAGAGGTGCATCCAGCTGCACATGTCCCTGATAATTACTCCGGCAAGAGGTGCATCCAGCTGCATGTGTCCCTGATAATTACTCCGGCAAGAGGAGCAACCAGCTACACGTGTCCCTGATAATTACTCCACACTGATAATTACACCGGCCAGAGGTGCATCCAGCTGCATGTGTCCCTGATAATTACACTGGCAAGATTTGCATCCAGATGCAGGTGACCCTGATAATTACATCAGCCAGAGGTGCATCCAGCTGCATGTGTCCCTGATAATTACTCTGGCAAGAGGTGCATCCAACTTCAAGTATCGCTGATAATTACACTGGAAAGAGTTGTATCCAGCTGTATGTGTCCATGATAATTACTCTGGCAAGTGGTGCATCCAGCTGAACGTATCCCTTATAATTACAGCAGCAAGAGTTACATCCAGCTGCAAGTGACCCTGATAATTACTCCGGCAAGAGGTGCATCCAGCTGCATGTGTCCCTGATAATTACTCTGGCAAGTGGTGCATCCAGCTGAACGTATCCCTTATAATTACAGCGCCAAGAGTTACATCCAGCTGCAAGTGACCCTGATAATTACTCCGGCAAGAGGTGCATCCAGCTGCATTTATCCCTGTTGATTATTCCGGCAAGAGATGCATCCAGCTGTACGTGTCCCTGATAATTATACCAGCAAGAGGTGCATCCAGCTGCATGTGTCCCTGATAATTACAGTGGCAAGAGGTGCATCCAGCTGCAGGTGACCCCGATAATTACATCAGCCAGAGGTGCATCCAGCTGCATGTGTCCCTGATAATTACTCTGGCAAGTGGTGCATCCAACTTCAAGTATCGCTGATAATTACACTGGCAAGAGTTGCATGCAGCTGTATGTGTCCATGATAATTACACTGGCAAGAGGTGCATCCAGCTCCACGTGTCCCTGATAATTAAAAAGATAAGAGGTGCATCCATCTGCACGTGTCCCTGATAATTACTCTGGCAAGAGGTGCATCCAGCTGCACGTGTCCCTGATCATTACTATGGTAAGA
This sequence comes from Narcine bancroftii, assembly GCF_036971445.1. Classification (NCBI taxonomy): domain Eukaryota; kingdom Metazoa; phylum Chordata; class Chondrichthyes; order Torpediniformes; family Narcinidae; genus Narcine; species Narcine bancroftii. The sequence continues at coordinate 41,589,956 of NC_091481.1, forward strand.
GGTGCATCCAGCTGCAGGTGACCCTGAGAATTACTCCGGCAAGAGGTGCATCCAGCTGCATGTGTCCCTGATCATTATTCCGGCAAGTGATACATCCAGCTGTGCGTGTCCCTGATAATTACAGTGGCAAGAGGTGCATCCAGCTGCACATGTCCCTGATAATTACTCCGGCAAGAGGTGCATCCAGCTGCATGTGTCCCTGATAATTACTCCGGCAAGAGGATCAACCAGCTACACGTGTCCGTGATAATTACTCCACCCTGATAATTACACCGGCCAGAGGTGCATCCAGCTGTATGTGTCCCTGATAATTACTCTGGCAAGAGGTGCATCCAACTTCAAGTATTGCTGATAATTACATTGGCAAGAGTTGTATCCAGCTGTATGTGTCCATGATAATTACACTGGCAAGAGGTGCATCCAGCTGCACGTATCCCTGATAAGTACTCTGGCAACGGTGTATCCAGCTGCACGTGTCCCTGATAATTACTACGGCAAGAGGAACATCCAGCTACACGTGTCCCAGATAATTACTCTGGCAAGAATTACATCCAGCTGCAAGTGACCCTGATAATTATACTGGACAGAGGTGCATCCAGCTGCATGTGTCCCTGATAATTAATCTGGCAAGATTTGCATCCAGCTGAACGTGTCCCTGATAATTACTCCGGCAAGAGGTGCATCCAGCTGCAAGTGACCCTGATGATTACACCGGCCAGAGGTGCATCCAGCTGCATGTGTCCCAGATAATTAATCTGGCAATATTTGCATCCAGCTGAACGTGTCCCTGATAATTACTCCGTCAAGAGGTGCATCCAGCTGCACGTGTCCCTGATAATTACTCTGGCAAGAGGTGCATCAAGCTGCACGTGTCCCTGATCATTACTATGGTAAGAGGTGCATCCAGCTGCAGGTGACCCTGATAATTACACTGGCCAGAGGTGCATCCAGCTGCAAGTGAACCTTATAATTACAGCGGCAAGAGTTACATCCAGCTGCAAGTGACCCTGAGAATTACTCCGGCAAGAGGTTCATCTAGCTGCATGTGTCCCTGATAATTATTCCGGCAAGAGATGCATCCAGCTGTGCGTGTCCCTGATAATTACAGTGGCAAGAGGTGCATCCAGCTGCACATGTCCCTGATAATTACTCCGGCAAGAGGTGCATCCAGCTGCATGTGTCCCTGATAATTACTCTGGCAAGTGGTGCATCCAGCTGAACGTATCCCTTATAATCACAGCGCCAAGAGTTACATCCAGCTGCAAGTGACCCTGATAATTACTCCGGCAAGAGGTGCATCCAGCTGCATTTATCCCTGTTAATTATTCCGGCAAGAGATGCATCCAGCTATACGTGTCCCTGATAATTACTCCGGCAAGAGGTGCACCCAGCTCCATGTATCCCTGATAATTACTCCGGCAAGAATTGCATCCAGCTGCACTTGTCCCTGATAATTACTCCGGCAAGAGGTGCATCCACCTGCATGTGTCCCTGATAATTACTCCGGCAAGAGGAGCATCCAGCTACAATTGTCCCTGATAATTACTCCACCCTGATAATTACACCGGACAGAGGTGCATCCAGCTGCATGTGTCCCTGATAATTACAGCGGAAAGAGTTACATCCAGCTGCAGTGACCCTGAGAATTACTCCGGCAAGTGGTGCATCCAGCTGCATGTGTCCCTGATAATTATTCCGGAAAGTGATGCATCCAGCTGTGCGTGTCCCTGATAATTACAGTGGCAAGAGGTGCATCCAGCTGCACATGTCCCCGATAATTACTCCGGCAAGAGGTGCATCCAACTGCATGTGTCCCTGATAATTACTCCGGCAAGAGGAGCAACCAGCTACACGTGTCCCTGATAATTACTCCACCCTGATAATTACACCGGCCAGAGGTGCATCCAGCTGCATGTGTCCCTGATATTTACACTGGCAAGATTTGCATCCAGCTGCAGGTGACCCTGATAATTACATCAGCCAGAGGTGCATCGAGCTGCATGTGTCCCCGATAATTACTCCGGCAAGAGGTGCATCCAGCTGCAAGTGACCCTGATAATTACACTGGCAAGAGGTGAATCCAGCGACACGTGTCCCTGATAATTACACCGGCAAGAGGTTTATCCAGCTGCAAGTGACCCTGATAATTACACCAGCAAGAGGTGCATCCAGCTGCATGTGTCCCTGATAATTACTCCGGCAAGAGGAGCATCCACCTACACTTGTCCCTTATAATTACTCCACCCTGATAATTACACCGGCCAGAGGTGCATCCAGCTGCATGTGTCCTTGATAATTACACTGGCAAGATTTGCATCCAGCTGAACGTGTCCCTGATAATGACTCCGGCAAGAGGTGCATCCAGCTGCAAGTGTCCCTGATAATTACTCTGGTAAGAGGTGCATCCAGCTGCATGTGAACATTATAATTACACCGGCCAGAGGTGCATCCAGCTGCATGTGTCCCTGATAATTACACTGGCAAGAGGTGCATCCAGCTGCACGTGTCCCTGATCATTACTATGGTAAGAGGTGCATCCAGCTGCAGGTGACCCTGATAATTACACTGGCCAGAGGTGCATCCAGCTGCAAGTGAACCTTATAATTACAGTGGCAAGAGTTACATCCAGCTGCAAGTGACCCTGAGAATTACTCCGGCAAGAGGTGCATCCAGCTGCATGTGTCCCTGATAATTATTCCGGCAAGTGATGCATCCAGATGTGCGTGTAGCTGATAATTACAGTGGCAAGAGGTGCATCCAGCTGCACATGTGCCTGATAATTACTGCGGCAAGAGGAGCATCCACCTACACTTGTCCCTGATAATTACTGCACCCTGATAATTACACCGGCCAGAGGTGCATCCAGCTGCATGTGTCCTTGATAATTACACTGGCAAGATTTGCATCCAGCTGAACGTGTCCCTGATAATGACTCCGGCAAGGGGTGCATCCAGCTGCAAGTGTCCCTGATAATTACTCTGGTAAGAGGTGCATCCAGCTGCAAGTGAACATTATAATTGCACCGGCCAGAGGTGCATCCAGCTGCATGTGTCCCTGATAATTACACCGGCCTGAGGTGCATCCAGCTGCATGTGTCCTTGATAATTACACTGGCAAGATTTGCATCCAGCTGAACGTGTCCCTCATAATGACTGCGGCAAGAGGTGCATCCAGCTGCATGTGTCCCTGATAATTACTCTGGTAAGATGTGCATCCAGCTGCAATTTAACATTATAATTACACCGGCCAGAGGTGCATCCAGCTGCATGTGTCCCTGATAATTATTCCGGCAAAAGATGCATCCAGCTGTACGTGTCCCTGATAATTACTCGGGCAAGAGGTGCATCCAGCTGCATGTGTCCCTGATAATTACTCCGGCAAGAGGAGCATCCAGCTACACGTGTCCCTGATAATTACTCCACCCTGATAATTACACCGGCCAGAGGTGCATCCAGCTGCAAGTGACCCTGATAATTACTCCGGCAAGAGGTGCATCCAGCTGCACGTGTCCCTGATAATTATACCGGCAAGAGGTTCATCCAGCTACAAGTGACCCTGATAATTACACCAGCAAAAGGTGCATCCAGCTGCATGTGTCCCTGATAATTACTACGGAAAGAGGAACATCCAGCTACACGTGTCCCAGATAATTGCTCTGGCAAGAATTACATCCAGCTGCAAGTGACCCTGATAATTACACTGGACAGAGGTGCATCCAGCTGCATGTGTCCCTGATAATTAATCTGGCAAGATTTGCATCCAGCTGAACGTGTCCCTGATAATTACTCTGGCAAGAGGTGCATCCAGCTGCAAGTGACCCTGATAATTACACCGGCCAGAGGTGCATCCAGCTGCATGTGTCCCTGATAATTAATCTAGCAATATTTGCATCCAGCTGAACGTGTCCCTGATAATTACTCCGTCAAGAGGTGCATCCAGCTGCACGTGTCCCTGATAATTACTCTGGCAAGAGGTGCATCCAGCTGCACGTGTCCCTGATCATTACTATGGTAAGAGGTGCATCCAGCTGCAGGTGACCCTGATAATTACACTGGCCAGAGGTGCATCCAGCTGCAAGTGAACCTTATAATTACAGCGGCAAGAGTTACATCCAGCTGCAAGTGACCCTGAGAATTACTCCGGCAAGAGGTTCATCTAGCTGCATGTGTCCCTGATAATTATTCCGGCAAGAGATGCATCCAGCTGTGCGTGTCCCTGATAATTACAGTGGCAAGAGATGCATCCAGCTGCACATGTCCCTGATAATTACTCCGGCAAGAGGTGCATCCAGCTGCATGTGTCCCTGATAATTACTCCGGCAAGAGGAGCAACCAGCTACACGTGTCCCTGATAATTACTCCACCCTGATAATTACACCAGCCAGAGGTGCATCCAGCTGCATGTGTCCCTGATAATTACACTGGCAAGATTTGCATCCAGCTGCAGGTGACCCTGATAATTACATCAGCCAGAGGTGCATCCAGCTGCATGTGTCCCTGATAATTACTCTGGCAAGAGGTGCATCCAACTTCAAGTATCGCTGATAATTACACTGGCAAGAGTTGTATCCAGCTGTATGTGTCCATGATAATTACTCTGGCAAGTGGTGCATCCAGCTGAACGTATCCCTTATAATTACAGCAGCAAGAGTTACATCCAGCTGCAAGTGACCCTGATAATTACTCCGGCAAGAGGTGCATCCAGCTGCATGTGTCCCTGATAATTACTCTGGCAAGTGGTGCATCCAGCTGAACGTATCCCTTATAATTACAGCGCCAAGAGTTACATCCAGCTGCAAGTGACCCTGATAATTACTCCGGCAAGAGGTGCATCCAGCTGCATTTATCCCTGTTAATTATTCCGGCAAGAGATGCATCCAGCTGTACCTGTCCCTGATAATTATACCAGCAAGAGGTGCATCCAGCTGCATGTGTCCCTGATAATTACAGTGGCAAGAGGTGCATCCAGCTGCAGGTGACCCCGATAATTACATCAGCCAGAGGTGCATCCAGCTGCATGTGTCCCTGATAATTACTCTGGCAAGTGGTGCATCCAACTTCAAGTATCGCTGATAATTACACTGGCAAGAGTTGCATGCAGCTGTATGTGTCCATGATAATTACACAGGCAAGAGGTGCATCCAGCTCCACGTGTCCCTGATAATTAAAAAGATAAGAGGTGCATCCATCTGCACGTGTCCCTGATAATTACTCTGGCAAGAGGTGCATCCAGCTGCACGTATCCCTGATCATTACTATGGTAAGAGGTGCATCCAGCTGCAGGTGACCCTGAGAATTACTCCGGCAAGAGGTGCATCCAGCTGCATGTGTCCCTGATAATTATTCCGGCAAGTGATACATCCAGCTGTGCGTGTCCCTGATAATTACAGTGGCAAGAGGTGCATCCAGCTGCACATGTCCCTGATAATTACTCCGGCAAGAGGTGCATCCAGCTGCATGTGTCCCTGATAATTACTCCGGCAAGAGGATCAACCAGCTACACGTGTCCGTGATAATTACTCCACCCTGATAATTACACCGGCCAGAGGTGCATCCAGCTGTATGTGTCCCTGATAATTACTCTGGCAAGAGGTGCATCCAACTTCAAGTATTGCTGATAATTACATTGGCAAGAGTTGTATCCAGCTGTATGTGTCCATGATAATTACACTGGCAAGAGGTGCATCCAGCTGCACGTATCCCTGATAAGTACTCTGGCAATAGGTGCATCCAGCTGCACGTGTCCCTGATAATTACTACGGCAATAGGAACATCCAGCTACACGTGTCCCAGATAATTACTCTGGCAAGAATTACATCCAGCTGCAAGTGACCCTGATAATTACACTGGACAGAGGTGCATCCAGCTGCATGTGTCCCTGATAATTAATCTGGCAAGATTTGCATCCTGCTGAACGTGTCCCTGAAAATTACTCTGGCAAGAGGTGCATCCAGCTGCAAGTGACCCTGATAATTACACCGGCCAGAGGTGCATCCAGCTGCATGTGTCCCAGATAATTAATCTGGCAATATTTGCATCCAGCTGAACGTGTCCCTGATAATTACTCCGTCAAGAGGTGCATCCAGCTGCACGTGTCCCTGATAATTACTCTGGCAAGAGGTGCATCAAGCTGCACGTGTCCCTGATCATTACTATGGTAAGAGGTGCATCCAGCTGCAGGTGACCCTGATAATTACACTGGCCAGAGGTGCATCCAGCTGCAAGTGAACCTTATAATTACAGCGGCAAGAGTTACATCCAGCTGCAAGTGACCCTGAGAATTACTCCGGCAAGAGGTTCATCTAGCTGCATGTGTCCCTGATAATTATTCCGGCAAGAGATGCATCCAGCTGTGCGTGTCCCTGATAATTACAGTGGCAAGAGGTGCATCCAGCTGCACATGTCCCTGATAATTACTCCGGCAAGAGGTGCATCCAGCTGCATGTGTCCCTGATAATTACTCCACCCTGATAATTACACCGGCCAGAGGTGCATCCAGCTGCATGTGTCCCTGAAAATTACACTGGCAAGATTTGCATCCAGATGCAGGTGACCCTGATAATTACATCAGCCAGAGGTGCATCCAGCTGTATGTGTCCCTGATAATTACTCTGGCAAGAGGTGCATCCAACTTCAAGTATTGCTGATAATTACATTGGCAAGAGTTGTATCCAGCTGTATGTGTCCATGATAATTACACTGGCAAGAGGTGCATCCAGCTGCACGTATCCCTGATAAGTACTCTGGCAATAGGTGCATCCAGCTGCACGTGTCCCTGATAATTACTACGGCAATAGGAACATCCAGCTACACGTGTCCCAGATAATTACTCTGGCAAGAATTACATCCAGCTGCAAGTGACCCTGATAATTACACTGGACAGAGGTGCATCCAGCTGCATGTGTCCCTGATAATTAATCTGGCAAGATTTGCATCCTGCTGAACGTGTCCCTGATAATTACTCCGGCAAGAGGTGCATCCAGCTGCAATTGACCCTGATAATTACACCGGCCAGAGGTGCATCCAGCTGCATGTGTCCCAGATAATTAATCTGGCAATATTTGCATCCAGCTGAACGTGTCCCTTATAATTACTCCGTCAAGAGGTGCATCCAGCTGCACGTGTCCCTGATAATTACTCTGGCAAGAGGTGCATCAAGCTGCACGTGTCCCTGATCATTACTATGGTAAGAGGTGCATCCAGCTGCAGGTGACCCTGATAATTACACTGGCCAGAGGTGCATCCAGCTGCAAGTGAACCTTATAATTACAGCGGCAAGAGTTACATCCAGCTGCAAGTGACCCTGAGAATTACTCCGGCAAGAGGTTCATCTAGCTGCATGTGTCCCTGATAATTATTCCGGCAAGAGATGCATCCAGCTGTGCGTGTCCCTGATAATTACAGTGGCAAGAGGTGCATCCAGCTGCACATGTCCCTGATAATTACTCCGGCAAGAGGTGCATCCAGCTGCATGTGTCCCTGATAATTACTCCACCCTGATAATTACACCGGCCAGAGGTGCATCCAGCTGCATGTGTCCCTGAAAATTACACTGGCAAGATTTGCATCCAGATGCAGGTGACCCTGATAATTACATCAGCCAGAGGTGCATCCAGCTGCATGTGTCCCTGATAATTACTCTGGCAAGAGGTGCATCCAACTTCAAGTATCGCTGATAATTACACTGGCAAGAGTTGTATCCAGCTGTATGTGTCCATGATAATTACTCTGGCAAGTGGTGCATCCAGCTGAACGTATCCCTTATAATTACAGCAGCAAGAGTTACATCCAGCTGCAAGTGACCCTGATAATTACTCCGGCAAGAGGTGCATCCAGCTGCATGTGTCCCTGATAATTACTCTGGCAAGTGGTGCATCCAGCTGAACGTATCCCTTATAATCACAGCGCAAAGAGTTACATCCAGCTGCAAGTGACCCTGATAATTACTCCGGCAAGAGGTGCATCCAGCTGCATTTATCCCTGTTAATTATTCCGGCAAGAGATGCATCCAGCTGCACTTGTCCCTGATAATTACTCCGGCAAGAGGTGCATCCACCTGCATGTTTCCCTGATAATTACTCCGGCAAGAGGAGCATCCAGCTACAATTGTCCCTGATAATTACTCCACCCTGATAATTACACCGGACAGAGGTGCATCCAGCTGCATGTGTCCCTGATAATTACAGCGGCAAGAGTTACATCCAGCTGCAAGTGACCCTGAGAATTACTCCGGCAAGTGGTGCATCCAGCTGCATGTGTCCCTGATAATTATTCCTGAAAGTGATGCATCCAGCTGTGCGTGTCCCTGATAATTACAGTGGCAAGAGGTGCATCCAGCTGCACATGTCCCCGATAATTACTCCGGCAAGAGGTGCATCCAACTGCATGTGTCCCTGATAATTACTCCGGCAAGAGGAGCAACCAGCTACACGTGTCCCTGATAATTACTCCACCCTGATAATTACACCGGCCAGAGGTGCATCCAGCTGCATGTGTCCCTGATAATTACACTGGCAAGATTTGCATCCAGCTGCAGGTGACCCTGATAATTACATCAGCCAGAGGTGCATCCAGCTGCATGTGTCCCTGATAATTACTCTGGCAAGAGGTGCATCCAACTTCAAGTATCGCTGATAATTACACTGGCAAGAGTTGTATCCAGCTGTATGAGTCAATGATAATTACACTGGCAAGAGGTGCATCCAGCTGCACGTATCCCTGATAAGTCCTCTGGCAAGATGTGCATCGAGCTGCACGTGTCCCTGATAATTACTCCGGCAAGAGGTGCATCCAGCTGCAAGTGACCCTGATAATTACACTGGCAAGAGGTGAATCCAGCGACACGTGTCCCTGATAATTACACCGGCAAGAGGTTTATCCAGCTGCAAGTGACCCTGATAATTACACCAGCAAGAGGTGCATCCAGCTGCATGTGTCCCTGATAATTACTCCGGCAAGAGGAGCATCCACCTACACTTGTCCCTGATAATTACTCCACCCTGATAATTACACCGGCCAGAGGTGCATCCAGCTGCATGTGTCCTTGATAATTACACTGGCAAGATTTGCATCCATCTGAACGTGTCCCTGATAATGACTCCGGCAAGAGGTGCATCCAGCTGCAAGTGTCCCTGATAATTACTCTGGTAAGAGGTGCATCCAGCTGCAAGTGAACATTATAATTACACCGGCCAGAGGTGCATCCAGCTGCATGTGTCCCTGATAATTACACTGGCAAGAGGTGCATCCAGCTGCACGTGTCCCTGATCATTACTATGGTAAGAGGTGCATCCAGCTGCAGGTGACCCTGATCATTACACTGGCCAGAGGTGCATCCAGCTGCAAGTGAACCTTATAATTACAGCGGCAAGAGTTACATCCAGCTGCAAGTGACCCTGAGAATTACTCCGGCAAGAGGTGCATCCAGCTGCATGTGTCCCTGATAATTATTCCGGCAAGTGATGCATCCAGCTGTGCGTGTAGCTGATAATTACAGTGGCAAGAGGTGCATCCAGCTGCACATGTGCCTGATAATTACTGCGGCAAGAGGAGCATCCACCTACACTTGTCCCTGATAATTACTCCACCCTGATAATTACACCGGCCAGAGGTGCATCCAGCTGCATGTGTCCTTGATAATTACATTGGCAAGATTTGCATCCAGCTGAACGTGTCCCTGATAGTGACTCCGGCAAGGGGTGCATCCAGCTGCAAGTGTCCCTGATAATTACTCTGGTAAGAGGTGCATCCAGCTGCAAGTGAACATTATAATTGCACCGGCCAGAGGTGCATCCAGCTGCATTTGTCACTGATAATTACACTGGCAAGATTTGCATCCAGCTGAACGTGTCCCTGATAATTACTCTGGCAAGAGGTGCATCCAGCTGCAGGTGATCCTGATAATTACATCAGCCAGAGGTGCATCCAGCTGCATGTGTCCCTGATAATTACTCTGGCAAGAGGTGCATCCAACTTCAAGTATTGCTGATAATTACATTGGCAAGAGTTGTATCCAGCTGTATGTGTCCATGAAAATTACACTGGCAAGAGGTGCATCCAGCTGCACGTATCCCTGATAAGTACTCTGGCAAGAGGTGCATCCAGCTGCACGTGTCCCTGATAATTACTCCGGCAAGAGGAACATCCAGCTACACGTGTCCCAGATAATTACTCTGGCATGAATTACATCGAGCTGCAAGTGACCCTGATAATTACTCCGGCAAGAGGAGCATCCAGCTACAATTGTCCCTGATAATTACTCCACCCTGATAATTACACCGGCCAGAGGTGCATCCAGCTGCATGTGTCACTGATAATTACACTGGCAAGATTTGCATCCAGCTGAACGTGTCCCTGATCATTACTCTGGCAAGAGGTGCATCCAGCTGCAGGTGATCCTGATAATTACATCAGCCAGAGGTGCATCCAGCTGCATGTGTCTCTGATAATTACTCTGGCAAGTGGTGCATCCAACTTCAAGTATCGCTGATAATTACACTGGCAAGAGTTGCATGCAGCTGTATGTGTCCATGATAATTATTCCGGCAAGTAATGCAAGCAGCTGTGCGTGTCCCTGATAATTACAGTGGCAAGAGGTGCATCCAGCTGCATGTGTCCCTGATAATTACTCCGGCAAGTGGAGCAACCAGCTACACGTGTCCGTGATAATTACTCCACCCTGATAATTACACCGGCCAGAGGTGCATCCAGCTGCATGTGTCCCTGATAATTACTCTGGCAAGAGGTGCATCCAACTTCAAGTATTGCTGATAATTACATTGGCAAGAGTTGTATCCAGCTGTATGTGTCCATCATAATTACACTGGCAAGAGGTGCATCCAGCTGCACGTATCCCTGATAAGTACTCTGGCAAGAGGTGTATCCAGCTGCACGTGTCCCTGATAATTACTACGGCAAGAGGAACATCCAGCTACACGTGTCCCAGATAATTACTCTGGCAAGAATTACATCCAGCTGCAAGTGACCCTGATAATTACACTGGACAGAGGTGCATCCAGCTGCATGTGTCCCTGATAATTAATCTGGCAAGATTTGCATCCAGCTGAACGTGTCCCTGATAATTACTCCGGCAAGAGGTGCATCCAGCTGCAAGTGACCCTGATAATTACACCGGCCAGAGGTGCATCCAGCTGCATGTGTCCCTGATAATTAATCTAGCAATATTTGCATCCAGCTGAACGTGTCCCTGATAATTACTCCGTCAAGAGGTGCATCCAGCTGCACGTGTCCCTGATAATTACTCTGGCAAGAGGTGCATCCAGCTGCACGTGTCCCTGATAATTACACTGGCCAGAGGTGCATCCAGCTGCAAGTGAACCTTATAATTACAGCGGCAAGAGTTACATCCAGCTGCAAGTGACCCTGAGAATTACTCCGGCAAGAGGTTCATCTACCTGCATTTGTCCCTGATAATTATTCCGGCAAGAGATGCATCCAGCTGTGCGTGTCCCTGATAATTACAGTGGCAAGAGGTGCATCCAGCTGCACATGTCCCTGATAATTACTCCGGCAAGAGGTGCATCCAGCTGCATGTGTCCCTGATAATTACTCCGGCAAGAGGAGCAACCAGCTACACGTGTCCCTGATAATTACTCCACCCTGATAATTACACCGGCCAGAGGTGCATCCAGCTGCATGTGTCCCTGATAATTATACTGGCAAGATTTGCATCCAGCTGCAGGTGACCCTGATAATTACATCAGCCAGAGGTGCATCCAGCTGCATGTGTCCCTGATAATTACTCTGGCAAGAGGTGCATCCAACTTCAAGTATCGCTGATAATTACACTGGAAAGAGTTGTATCCAGCTGTATGTATCCATGATAATTACTCTGGCAAGTGGTGCATCCAGCTGAACGTATCCCTTATAATTACAGCAGCAAGAGTTACATCCAGCTGCAAGTGACCCTGATAATTACTCCGGCAAGAGGTGCATCCAGCTGCATGTGTCCCTGATAATTACTCTGGCAAGTGGTGCATCCAGCTGAACGTATCCCTTATAATTACAGCGCCAAGAGTTACATCCAGCTGCAAGTGACCCTGATAATTACTCCGGCAAGAGGTGCATCCAGCTGCATTTATCCCTGTTAATTATTCCGGCAAGAGATGCATCCAGCTGTACGTGTCCCTGATAATTATACCAGCAAGAGGTGCATCCAGCTGCATGTGTCCCTGATAATTACAGTGGCAAGAGGTGCATCCAGCTGCAGGTGACCCCGATAATTACATCAGCCAGAGGTGCATCCAGCTGCATGTGTCCCTGATAATTACTCTGGCAAGTGGTGCATCCAACTTCAAGTATCGCTGATAATTACACTGGCAAGAGTTGCATGCAGCTGTATGTGTCCATGATAATTACACTGGCAAGAGGTGCATCCAGCTCCACGTGTCCCTGATAATTAAAAAGATAAGAGGTGCATCCATCTGCACGTGTCCCTGATAATTACTCTGGCAAGAGGTGCATCCAGCTGCACGTGTCCCTGATCATTACTATGGTAAGAGGTGCATCCAGCTGCAGGTGACCCTGAGAATTACTCCGGCAAGAGGTGCATCCAGCTGCATGTGTCCCTGATCATTATTCCGGCAAGTGATACATCCAGCTGTGCGTGTCCCTGATAATTACAGTGGCAAGAGGTGCATCCAGCTGCACATGTCCCTGATAATTACTCCGGCAAGAGGTGCATCCAGCTGCATGTGTCCCTGCTAATTACTCCGGCAAGAGGATCAACCAGCTACACGTGTCCGTGATAATTACTCCACCCTGATAATTACACCGGCCAGAGGTGCATCCAGCTGTATGTGTCCCTGATAATTACTCTGGCAAGAGGTGCATCCAACTTCAAGTATTGCTGATAATTACATTGGCAAGAGTTGTATCCAGCTGTATGTGTCCATGATAATTACACTGGCAAGAGGTGCATCCAGCTGCACGTATCCCTGATAAGTACTCTGGCAACGGTGTATCCAGCTGCACGTGTCCCTGGTAATTACTACGGCAAGAGGAACATCCAGCTACACGTGTCCCAGATAATTACTCTGGCAAGAATTACATCCAGCTGCAAGTGACCCTGATAATTACACTGGACAGAGGTGCATCCAGCTGCATGTGTCCCTGATAATTAATCTGGCAAGATTTGCATCCAGCTGAACGTGTCCCTGATAATTACTCAGGCAAGAGGTGCATCCAGCTGCAAGTGACCCTGATAATTACACCGGCCAGAGGTGCATCCAGCTGCATGTGTCCCAGATAATTAATCTGGCAATATTTGCATCCAGCTGAACGTGTCCCTGATAATTACTCCGTCAAGAGGTGCATCCAGCTGCACGTGTCCCTGATAATTACTCTGGCAAGAGGTGCATCAAGCTGCACGTGTCCCTGATCATTACTATGGTAAGAGGTGCATCCAACTGCAGGTGACCCTGATAATTACACTGGCCAGAGGTGCATCCAGCTGCAAGTGAACCTTATAATTACAGCGGCAAGAGTTACATCCAGCTGCAAGTGACCCTGATAATTACTCCGGCAAGAGGTTCATCTAGCTGCATGTGTCCCTGATAATTATTCCGGCAAGAGATGCATCCATCTGTGCGTGTCCCTGATAATTACAGTGGCAAGAGGTGCATCCAGCTGCACATGTCCCTGATAATTACTCCGGCAAGAGGTGCATCCAGCTGCATGTGTCCCTGATAATTACTCCACCCTGATAATTACACCGGCCAGAGGTGCATCCAGCTGCATGTGTCCCTGAAAATTACACTGGCAAGATTTGCATCCAGATGCAGGTGACCCTGATAATTACATCAGCCAGAGGTGCATCCAGCTGCATGTGTCCCTGATAATTACTCTGGCAAGAGGTGCATCCAACTTCAAGTATCGCTGATAATTACACTGGCAAGAGTTGTATCCAGCTGTATGTGTCCATGATAATTACTCTGGCAAGTGGTGCATCCAGCTGAACGTATCCCTTATAATTACAGCAGCAAGAGTTACATCCAGCTGCAAGTGACCCTGATAATTACTCCGGCAAGAGGTGCATCCAGCTGCATGTGTCCCTGATAATTACTCTGGCAAGTGGTGCATCCAGCTGAACGTATCCCTTATAATCACAGCGCAAAGAGTTACATCCAGCTGCAAGTGACCCTGATAATTACTCCGGCAAGAGGTGCATCCAGCTGCATTTATCCCTGTTAATTATTCCGGCAAGAGATGCATCCAGCTGCACTTGTCCCTGATAATTACTCCGGCAAGAGGTGCATCCACCTGCATGTTTCCCTGATAATTACTCCGGCAAGAGGAGCATCCAGCTACAATTGTCCCTGATAATTACTCCACCCTGATAATTACACCGGACAGAGGTGCATCCAGCTGCATGTGTCCCTGATAATTACAGCGGCAAGAGTTACATCCAGCTGCAAGTGACCCTGAGAATTACTCCGGCAAGTGGTGCATCCAGCTGCATGTGTCCCTGATAATTATTCCGGAAAGTGATGCATCCAGCTGTGCGTGTCCCTGATAATTACAGTGGCAAGAGGTGCATCCAGCTGCACATGTCCCCGATAATTACTCCGGCAAGAGGTGCATCCAACTGCATGTGTCCCTGATAATTACTCCGGCAAGAGGAGCAACCAGCTACACGTGTCCCTGATAATTACTCCACCCTGATAATTACACCGGCCAGAGGTGCATCCAGCTGCATGTGTCCCTGATAATTACACTGGCAAGATTTGCATCCAGCTGCAGGTGACCCTGATAATTACATCAGCCAGAGGTGCATCCAGCTGCATGTGTCCCTGATAATTACTCTGGATAAGAGGTGCATCCAACTACAAGTATCGCTGATAATTACACTGGCAAGAGTTGCATCCAGCTGTATGTGTCCATGATAATTACACTGGCAAGAGGTACATCCAGCTCCACGTGTCCCTGATAATTAAAAAGGCAAGTGCTGCATCCATCTCCACGTGTCCCTGATAATTACTCTGGCAAGAGGTGCATCCAGCTGCACGTGCCCCTGATCATTACTATGGTAAGAGCTGCATCCAGCTGCAGGTGACCCTGATAATTACCCTGGCCAGAGGTGCATCCAGCTTCAAGTGAACCTTATAATTACAGCGGCAAGAGTTACATCCAGCTGCAAGTGACCCTGATAATTACTCCGGCAAGAGGTGCATCCAGCTGCATGTGTCCCTGATAATTATTCCGGCAAAAGATGCTTCCAGCTGTACGTGTCCCTGATAATTACTCGGGCAAGAGGTGCATCCAGCTGCATGTGTCCCTGATAATTACTCCGGCAAGAGGAGCATCCAGCTACACGTGTCCCTGATAATTACTCCACCCTGATAATTACACCGGCCAGAGGTGCATCCAGCTGCAAGTGACCCTGATAATTACTCCGGCAAGAGGTGCATCCAGCTGCACGTGTCCCTGATAATTATACCGGCAAGAGGTTCATCCAGCTACAAGTGACCCTGATAATTACACCAGCAAAAGGTGCATCCAGCTGCATGTGTCCCTGATAATTACAGTGGCAAGAGGTGCATCCAGCTACAGGTGACCCTGATAATTGCATCAGCCAGAGGTGCATCCCGCTGCATGTGTCCCTGATAATTACTCTGGCAAGAGGTGCATCCAACTTCAAGTATTGCTGATAATTGCATTGGCAAGAGTTGTATCCAGCTGTATGTGTACATGATAATTACACTGGCAAGAGGTGCATCCAGCTGCACGTATCCCTGATAAGTACTCTGGCAAGAGGTGTATACAGCTGCACGTGTCCCTGATAATTACTCGGGCAAGAGGAACATCCAGCTACACGTGTCCCAGATAATTATTCTGGCAAGAATTACATCCAGCTGCAAGTGACCTAATAATTACACCGGCCAGAGGTGTATCCAGCTGCATGTGTCCCTGATAATTATTCCGGCAAGAGATGCATCCAGCTGCATGTGTACATGATAATTACACTGGCAAGAGGTGCATCCAGCTCCACGTGTCATTGATAATTAAAAAGATAAGAGGTGCATCCATCTGCACGTGTCCCTGATAATTACTCTGGCAAGAGGTGCATCCAGCTGCACGTGTCCCTGATCATTACTATGGTAAGAGGTGCATCCAGCTGCAGGTGACCCTGATAATTACACTGGCCAGAGGTGCATCCAGCTGCAAGTGAACCTTATAATTACAGCGGCAAGAGTTACATCCAGCTGCAAGTTACCCTGAGAATTACTCCGGCAAGAGGTGCATCCAGCTGCATGTGTCCCTGATAATTATTCCGGCAAGTGATACATCCAGCTGTGCGTGTCCCTGATAATTACAGTGGCAAGAGGTGCATCCAGCTGCATGTGTCCCTGATAATTACTCCGGCAAGAGGAGCAACCAGCTACACGTGTCCGTGATAATTACTCCACCCTGATAATTACACCGGCCAGAGGTGCATCCAGCTGCATGTGTCCCTGATAATTACTCTGGCAAGAGGTGCATCCAACTTCAAGTATTGCTGATAATTACATTGGCAAGAGTTGTATCCAGCTGTATGTGTCCATCATAATTACACTGGCAAGAGGTGCATCCAGCTGCACGTATCCCTGATAAGTACTCTGGCAAGAGGTGTATCCAGCTGCACGTGTCCCTGATAATTACTACGGCAAGAGGAACATCCAGCTACACGTGTCCCAGATAATTACTCTGGCAAGAATTACATCCAGCTGCAAGTGACCCTGATAATTACACTGGACAGAGGTGCATCCAGCTGCATGTGTCCCTGATAATTAATCTGGCAAGATTTGCATCCAGCTGAACGTGTCCCTGATAATTACTCCGGCAAGAGGTGCATCCAGCTGCAAGTGACCCTGATAATTACACCGGCCAGAGGTGCATCCAGCTGCATGTGTCCCTGATAATTAATCTAGCAATATTTGCATCCAGCTGAACGTGTCCCTGATAATTACTCCGTCAAGAGGTGCATCCAGCTGCAAGTGTCCCTGATAATTACTCTGGCAAGAGGTGCATCCAGCTGCACGTGTCCCTGATAATTACACTGGCCAGAGGTGCATCCAGCTGCAAGTGAACCTTATAATTACAGCGGCAAGAGTTACATCCAGCTGCAAGTGACCCTGAGAATTACTCCGGCAAGAGGTTCATCTAGCTGCATGTGTCCCTGATAATTATTCCGGCAAGAGATGCATCCAGCTGTGCGTGTCCCTGATAATTACAGTGGCAAGAGGTGCATCCAGCTGCACATGTCCCTGATAATTACTCCGGCAAGAGGTGCATCCAGCTGCATGTGTCCCTGATAATTACTCCGGCAAGAGGAGCAACCAGCTACACGTGTCCCTGATAATTACTCCACCCTGATAATTACACCGGCCAGAGGTGCATCCAGCTGCATGTGTCCCTGATAATTACACTGGCAAGATTTGCATCCAGATGCAGGTGACCCTGATAATTACATCAGCCAGAGGTGCATCCAGCTGCATGTGTCCCTGATAATTACTCTGGCAAGAGGTGCATCCAACTTCAAGTATCGCTGATAATTACACTGGAAAGAGTTGTATCCAGCTGTATGTGTCCATGATAATTACTCTGGCAAGTGGTGCATCCAGCTGAACGTATCCCTTATAATTACAGCAGCAAGAGTTACATCCAGCTGCAAGTGACCCTGATAATTACTCCGGCAAGAGGTGCATCCAGCTGCATGTGTCCCTGATAATTACTCTGGCAAGTGGTGCATCCAGCTGAACGTATCCCTTATAATTACAGCGCCAAGAGTTACATCCAGCTGCAAGTGACCCTGATAATTACTCCGGCAAGAGGTGCATCCAGCTGCATTTATCCCTGTTGATTATTCCGGCAAGAGATGCATCCAGCTGTACGTGTCCCTGATAATTATACCAGCAAGAGGTGCATCCAGCTGCATGTGTCCCTGATAATTACAGTGGCAAGAGGTGCATCCAGCTGCAGGTGACCCCGATAATTACATCAGCCAGAGGTGCATCCAGCTGCATGTGTCCCTGATAATTACTCTGGCAAGTGGTGCATCCAACTTCAAGTATCGCTGATAATTACACTGGCAAGAGTTGCATGCAGCTGTATGTGTCCATGATAATTACACTGGCAAGAGGTGCATCCAGCTCCACGTGTCCCTGATAATTAAAAAGATAAGAGGTGCATCCATGTGCACGTGTCCCTGATAATTACTCTGGCAAGAGGTGCATCCAGCTGCACGTGTCCCTGATCATTACTATGGTAAGAGGTGCATCCAGCTGCAGGTGACCCTGAGAATTACTCCGGCAAGAGGTGCATCCAGCTGCATGTGTCCCTGATCATTATTCCGGCAAGTGATACATCCAGCTGTGCGTGTCCCTGATAATTACAGTGGCAAGAGGTGCATCCAGCTGCACATGTCCCTGATAATTACTCCGGCAAGAGGTGCATCCAGCTGCATGTGTCCCTGATAATTACTCCGGCAAGAGGATCAACCAGCTACACGTGTCCGTGATAATTACTCCACCCTGATAATTACACCGGCCAGAGGTGCATCCAGCTGTATGTGTCCCTGATAATTACTCTGGCAAGAGGTGCATCCAACTTCAAGTATTGCTGATAATTACATTGGCAAGAGTTGTATCCAGCTGTATGTGTCCATGATAATTACACTGGCAAGAGGTGCATCCAGCTGCACGTATCCCTGATAAGTACTCTGGCAACGGTGTATCCAGCTGCACGTGTCCCTGATAATTACTACGGCAAGAGGAACATCCAGCTACACGTGTCCCAGATAATTACTCTGGCAAGAATTACATCCAGCTGCAAGTGACCCTGATAATTACACTGGACAGAGGTGCATCCAGCTGCATGTGTCCCTGATAATTAATCTGGCAAGATTTGCATCCAGCTGAACGTGTCCCTGATAATTACTCCGGCAAGAGGTGCATCCAGCTGCAAGTGACCCTGATGATTACACCGGCCAGAGGTGCATCCAGCTGCATGTGTCCCAGATAATTAATCTGGCAATATTTGCATCCAGCTGAACGTGTCCCTGATAATTACTCCGTCAAGAGGTGCATCCAGCTGCACGTGTCCCTGATAATTACTCTGGCAAGAGGTGCATCAAGCTGCACGTGTCCCTGATCATTACTATGGTAAGAGGTGCATCCAGCTGCAGGTGACCCTGATAATTACACTGGCCAGAGGTGCATCCAGCTGCAAGTGAACCTTATAATTGCAGCGGCAAGAGTTACATCCAGCTGCAAGTGACCCTGAGAATTACTCCGGCAAGAGGTTCATCTAGCTGCATGTGTCCCTGATAATTATTCCGGCAAGAGATGCATCCAGCTGTGCGTGTCCCTGATAATTACAGTGGCAAGAGGTGCATCCAGCTGCACATGTCCCTGATAATTACTCCGGCAAGAGGTGCATCCAGCTGCATGTGTCCCTGATAATTACTCTGGCAAGTGGTGCATCCAGCTGAACGTATCCCTTGTAATCACAGCGCCAAGAGTTACATCCAGCTGCAAGTGACCCTGATAATTACTCCGGCAAGAGGTGCATCCAGCTGCATTTATCCCTGTTAATTATTCCGGCAAGAGATGCATCCAGCTATACGTGTCCCTGATAATTACTCCGGCAAGAGGTGCACCCAGCTCCATGTATCCCTGATAATTACTCCGGCAAGAATTGCATCCAGCTGCACTTGTCCCTGATAATTACTCCGGCAAGAGGTGCATCCACCTGCATGTGTCCCTGATAATTACTCCGGCAAGAGGAGCATCCAGCTACAATTGTCCCTGATAATTACTCCACCCTGATAATTACACCGGACAGAGGTGCATCCAGCTGCATGTGTCCCTGATAATTACAGCGGCAAGAGTTACATCCAGCTGCAGTGACCCTGAGAATTACTCCGGCAAGTGGTGCATCCAGCTGCATGTGTCCCTGATAATTATTCCGGAAAGTGATGCATCCAGCTGTGCGTGTCCCTGATAATTACAGTGGCAAGAGGTGCATCCAGCTGCACATGTCCCCGATAATTACTCCGGCAAGAGGTGCATCCAACTGCATGTGTCCCTGATATTTACACTGGCAAGATTTGCATCCAGCTGCAGGTGACCCTGATAATTACATCAGCCAGAGGTGCATCCAGCTGCATGTGTCCCTGATAATTACTCTGGCTAGAGGTGCATCCAACTTCAAGTATCGCTGATAATTACACTGGCAAGAGTTGTATCCAGCTGTATGTGTCAATGATAATTACACTGGCAAGAGGTGCATCCAGCTGCACGTATCCCTGATAAGTCCTCTGGCAAGATGTGCATCGAGCTGCATGTGTCCCCGATAATTACTCCGGCAAGAGGTGCATCCAGCTGCAAGTGACCCTGATAATTACACTGGCAAGAGGTGAATCCAGCGACACGTGTCCCTGATAATTACACCGGCAAGAGGTTTATCCAGCTGCAAGTGACCCTGATAATTACACCAGCAAGAGGTGCATCCAGCTGCATGTGTCCCTGATAATTACTCCGGCAAGAGGAGCATCCACCTACACTTGTCCCTTATAATTACTCCACCCTGATAATTACACCGGCCAGAGGTGCATCCAGCTGCATGTGTCCTTGATAATTACACTGGCAAGATTTGCATCCAGCTGAACGTGTCCCTGATAATGACTCCGGCAAGAGGTGCATCCAGCTGCAAGTGTCCCTGATAATTACTCTGGTAAGAGGTGCATCCAGCTGCATGTGAACATTATAATTACACCGGCCAGAGGTGCATCCAGCTGCATGTGTCCCTGATAATTACACTGGCAAGAGGTGCATCCAGCTGCACGTGTCCCTGATCATTACTATGGTAAGAGGTGCATCCAGCTGCAGGTGACCCTGATAATTACACTGGCCAGAGGTGCATCCAGCTGCAAGTGAACCTTATAATTACAGTGGCAAGAGTTACATCCAGCTGCAAGTGACCCTGAGAATTACTCCGGCAAGAGGTGCATCCAGCTGCATGTGTCCCTGATAATTATTCCGGCAAGTGATGCATCCAGCTGTGCGTGTAGCTGATAATTACAGTGGCAAGAGGTGCATCCAGCTGCACATGTGCCTGATAATTACTGCGGCAAGAGGAGCATCCACCTACACTTGTCCCTGATAATTACTCCACCCTGATAATTACACCGGCCAGAGGTGCATCCAGCTGCATGTGTCCTTGATAATTACACTGGCAAGATTTGCATCCAGCTGAACGTGTCCCTGATAATGACTCCGGCAAGGGGTGCATCCAGCTGCAAGTGTCCCTGATAATTACTCTGGTAAGAGGTGCATCCAGCTGCAAGTGAACATTATAATTGCACCGGCCAGAGGTGCATCCAGCTGCATGTGTCCCTGATAATTACACCGGCCTGAGGTGCATCCAGCTGCATGTGTCCTTGATAATTACACTGGCAAGATTTGCATCCAGCTGAACGTGTCCCTCATAATGACTCCGGCAAGAGGTGCATCCAGCTGCATGTGTCCCTGATAATTACTCTGGTAAGATGTGCATCCAGCTGCAAGTTAACATTATAATTACACCGGCCAGAGGTGCATCCAGCTGCATGTGTCCCTGATAATTATTCCAGCAAAAGATGCATCCAGCTGTACGTGTCCCTGATAATTACTCGGGCAAGAGGTGCATCCAGCTGCATGTGTCCCTGATAATTACTCCGGCAAGAGGAGCATCCAGCTACACGTGTCCCTGATAATTACTCCACCCTGATAATTACACCGGCCAGAGGTGCATCCAGCTGCAAGTGACCCTGATAATTACTCCGGCAAGAGGTGCATCCAGCTGCACGTGTCCCTGATAATTATACTGGCAAGAGGTTCATCCAGCTACAAGTGACCCTGATAATTACACCAGCAAAAGGTGCATCCAGCTGCATGTGTCCCTGATAATTACTACGGAAAGAGGAACATCCAGCTACACGTGTCCCAGATAATTACTCTGGCAAGAATTACATCCAGCTGCAAGTGACCCTGATAATTACACTGGACAGAGGTGCATCCAGCTGCATGTGTCCCTGATAATTAATCTGGCAAGATTTGCATCCAGCTGAACGTGTCCCTGATAATTACTCTGGCAAGAGGTGCATCCAGCTGCAAGTGACCCTGATAATTACACCGGCCAGAGGTGCATCCAGCTGCATGTGTCCCTGATAATTAATCTAGCAATATTTGCATCCAGCTGAACGTGTCCCTGATAATTACTCCGTCAAGAGGTGCATCCAGCTGCACGTGTCCCTGATAATTACTCTGGCAAGAGGTGCATCCAGCTGCACGTGTCCCTGATCATTACTATGGTAAGAGGTGCATCCAGCTGCAGGTGACCCTGATAATTACACTGGCCAGAGGTGCATCCAGCTGCAAGTGAACCTTATAATTACAGCGGCAAGAGTTACATCCAGCTGCAAGTGACCCTGAGAATTACTCCGGCAAGAGGTTCATCTAGCTGCATGTGTCCCTGATAATTATTCCGGCAAGAGATGCATCCAGCTGTGCGTGTCCCTGATAATTACAGTGGCAAGAGATGCATCCAGCTGCACATGTCCCTGATAATTACTCCGGAAAGAGGTGCATCCAGCTGCATGTGTCCCTGATAATTACTCCGGCAAGAGGAGCAACCAGCTACACGTGTCCCTGATAATTACTCCACCCTGATAATTACACCAGCCAGAGGTGCATCCAGCTGCATGTGTCCCTGATAATTACACTGGCAAGATTTGCATCCAGCTGCAGTTGACCCTGATAATTACATCAGCCAGAGGTGCATCCAGCTGCATGTGTCCCTGATAATTACTCTGGCAAGAGGTGCATCCAACTTCAAGTATCGCTGATAATTACACTGGCAAGAGTTGTATCCAGCTGTATGTGTCCATGATAATTACTCTGGCAAGTGGTCCATCCAGCTGAACGTATCCCTTATAATTACAGCAGCAAGAGTTACATCCAGCTGCAAGTGACCCTGATAATTACTCCGGCAAGAGGTGCATCCAGCTGCATGTGTCCCTGATAATTACTCTGGCAAGTGGTGCATCCAGCTGAACGTATCCCTTATAATTACAGCGCCAAGAGTTACATCCAGCTGCAAGTGACCCTGATAATTACTCCGGCAAGAGGTGCATCCAGCTGCATTTATCCCTGTTAATTATTCTGGCAAGAGATGCATCCAGCTGTACCTGTCCCTGATAATTATACCAGCAAGAGGTGCATCCAGCTGCATGTGTCCCTGATAATTACAGTGGCAAGAGGTGCATCCAGCTGCAGGTGACCCCGATAATTACATCAGCCAGAGGTGCATCCAGCTGCATGTGTCCCTGATAATTACTCTGGCAAGTGGTGCATCCAACTTCAAGTATCGCTGATAATTACACTGGCAAGAGTTGCATGCAGCTGTATGTGTCCATGATAATTACACTGGCAAGAGGTGCATCCAGCTCCACGTGTCCCTGATAATTAAAAGGATAAGAGGTGCATCCATCTGCACGTGTCCCTGATAATTACTCTGGCAAGAGGTGCATCCAGCTGCATGTGTCCCTGATAATTACACCGGCCTGAGGTGCATCCAGCTGCATGTGTCCTTGATAATTACACTGGCAAGATTTGCATCCAGCTGAACGTGTCCCTCATAATGACTCCGGCAAGAGGTGCATCCAGCTGCATGTGTCCCTGATAATTACTCTGGTAAGATGTGCATCCAGCTGCAAGTTAACATTATAATTACACCGGCCAGAGGTGCATCCAGCTGCATGTGTCCCTGATAATTACACTGGCAAGATTTGCATCCAGCTGAACGTGTCCATGATAATTACTCTGGCAAGAGGTGCATCCACCTGCAGGTGACCCTGATAATTACATCAGCCAGAGGTGCATCCAGCTGCATGTGTCCCTGATAATTACTCTGGCAAGAGGTGCATCCAACTTCAAGTATTGCTGATAATTACATTGGCAAGAGTTGTATCCAGATGTATGTGTCCATGATAATTACACTGGCAAGAGGTGCATCCAGCTTCACGTATCCCTGATAAGTACTCTGGCAAGAGGTGCATCCAGCTGCACGTGTCCCTGATAATTACTCCGGCAAGAGGAACATCCAGCTACACGTGTCCCAGATAATTACTCTGGCAAGAATTACACCCAGCTGCAATTGACCCTGATAATTACACTGGCCAGAGGTGCATCCAGCTGCATGTGTCCCTGATAATTAATCTGGCAAGATTTGCATCCAGCTGAACGTGTCCCTGATAATTACTCCGGCAACAGGTGCATCCAGCTGCACGTGTCCCTGATAATTACTCTGGCAAGAGGTGCATCCAGCTGCACGGGTCCCTGATAATTACTCTGGCAAGAGGTGCATCCAGCTGCAGGTAATCCTGATAATTACACCAGCCAGAGGTGCATCCAGCTGCATGTGTCCCTGATAATTACTCTGGCAAGAGGTGCATCCAACTTCAAGTATTGCTGATAATTACATTGGCAAGAGTTGTATCCAGCTGTATGTGTCCATGATAATTACGCTGGCAAGATGTGCATCCAGCTGCACATAACCCTGATAAGTACTCTGGCAAGAGGTGCATCCAGCTGCATGTGTCCCTGATAATTACTCTGGCAAGTGGTGCATCCAGCTGAACGTATCCCTTATAATTACAGCGCCAAGAGTTACATCCAGCTGCAAGTGACCCTGATAATTACTCCGGCAAGAGGTGCATCCAGCTGCATTTATCCCTGTTAATTATTCCGGCAAGAGATGCATCCAGCTGTACGTGTCCCTGATAATTATACCAGCAAGAGGTGCATCCAGCTGCATGTGTCCCTGATAATTACAGTGGCAAGAGGTGCATCCAGCTGCAGGTGACCCCGATAATTACATCAGCCAGAGGTGCATCCAGCTGCATGTGTCCCTGATAATTACTCTGGCAAGTGGTGCATCCAACTTCAAGTATCGCTGATAATTACACTGGCAAGAGTTGCATGCAGCTGTATGTGTCCATGATAATTACACTGGCAAGAGGTGCATCCAGCTCCACGTGTCCCTGATAATTAAAAAGATAAGAGGTGCATCCATCTGCACGTGTCCCTGATAATTACTCTGGCAAGAGGTGCATCCAGCTGCACGTGTCCCTGATCATTACTATGGTAAGAGGTGCATCCAGCTGCAGGTGACCCTGAGAATTACTCCGGCAAGAGGTGCATCCAGCTGCATGTGTCCCTGATCATTATTCCGGCAAGTGATACATCCAGCTGTGCGTGTCCCTGATAATTACAGTGGCAAGAGGTGCATCCAGCTGCACATGTCCATGATAATTACTCCGGCAAGAGGTGCATCCAGCTGCATGTGTCCCTGATAATTACTCCGGCAAGAGGATCAACCAGCAACACGTGTCCGTGATAATTACTCCACCCTGATAATTACACCGGCCAGAGGTGCATCCAGCTGAACGTGTCCCTGATAATTACTCCGTCAAGAGGTGCATCCAGCTGCACGTGTCCCTGATAATTACTCTGGCAAGAGGTGCATCAAGCTGCACGTGTCCCTGATCATTACTATGGTAAGAGGTGCATCCAGCTGCAGGTGACCCTGATAATTACACTGGCCAGAGGTGCATCCAGCTGCAAGTGAACCTTATAATTACAGCGGCAAGAGTTACATCCAGCTGCAAGTGACCCTGAGAATTACTCCGGCAAGAGGTTCATCTAGCTGCATGTGTCCCTGATAATTATTCTGGCAAGAGATGCATCCATCTGTGCGTGTCCCTGATAATTACAGTGGCAAGAGGTAATCCAGCTGCACATGTCCCTGATAATTACTCCGGCAAGAGGTGCATCCAGCTGCATGTGTCCCTGATAATTACTCCACCCTGATAATTACACCGGCCAGAGGTGCATCCAGCTGCATGTGTCCCTGAAAATTACACTGGCAAGATTTGCATCCAGATGCAGGTGACCCTGATAATTACATCAGCCAGAGGTGCATCCAGCTGCATGTGTCCCTGATAATTACTCTGGCAAGAGGTGCATCCAACTTCAAGTATCGCTGATAATTACACTGGCAAGAGTTGTATCCAGCTGTATGTGTCCATGATAATTACTCTGGCAAGTGGTGCAACCAGCTGAACGTATCCCTTATAATTACAGCAGCAAGAGTTACATCCAGCTGCAAGTGACCCTGATAATTACTCCGGCAAGAGGTGCATCCAGCTGCATGTGTCCCTGATAATTACTCTGGCAAGTGGTGCATCCAGCTGAACGTATCCCTTATAATCACAGCGCAAAGAGTTACATCCAGCTGCAAGTGACCCTGATAATTACTCCGGCAAGAGGTGCATCCAGCTGCATTTATCCCTGTTAATTATTTCGGCAAGAGATGCATCCAGCTGCACTTGTCCCTGATAATTACTCCGGCAAGAGGTGCATCCAACTGCATGTTTCCCTGATAATTACTCCGGCAAGAGGAGCATCCAGCTACAATTGTCCCTGATAATTACTCCACCCTAATAATTACACCGGACAGAGGTGCATCCAGCTGCATGTGTCCCTGATAATTACAGCGGCAAGAGTTACATCCAGCTGCAAGTGACCCTGAGAATTACTCCGGCAAGTGGTGCATCCAGCTGCATGTGTCCCTGATAATTATTCCGGAAAGTGATGCATCCAGCTGTGCGTGTCCCTGGTAATTACAGTGGCAAGAGGTGCATCCAGCTGCACATGTCCCCGATAATTACTCCGGCAAGAGGTGCATCCAACTGCATGTGTCCCTGATAATTACTCCGGCAAGAGGAGCAACCAGCTACACGTGTCCCTGATAATTACTCCACCCTGATAATTACACCGGCCAGAGGTGCATCCAGCTGCATGTGTCCCTGATAATTACACTGGCAAGATTTGCATCCAGCTGCAGGTGACCCTGATAATTACATCAGCCAGAGGTGCATCCAACTGCATGTGTCCCTGATAATTACTCTGGATAAGAGGTGCATCCAACTACAAGTATCGCTGATAATTACACTGGCAAGAGTTGCATCCAGCTGTATGTGTCCATGATAATTACACTGGCAAGAGGTACATCCAGCTCCACGTGTCCCTGATAATTAAAAAGACAAGTGCTGCATCCATCTCCACGTGTCCCTGATAATTACTCTGGCTAGAGGTGCATCCAGCTGCTCGTGCCCCTGATCATTACTATGGTAAGAGCTGCATCCAGCTGCAGGTGACCCTGATAATTACCCTGGCCAGAGGTGCATCCAGCTTCAAGTGAACCTTATAATTACAGCGGCAAGAGTTACATCCAGCTGCAAGTGACCCTGATAATTACTCCGGCAAGAGGTGCATCCAGCTGCATGTGTCCCTGATAATTATTCCGGCAAAAGATGCATCCAGCTGTACGTGTCCCTGATAATTACTCGGGCAAGAGGTGCATCCAGCTGCATGTGTCCCTGATAATTACTCCGGCAAGAGGAGCATCCAGCTACACGTGTCCCTGATAATTACTCCACCCTGATAATTACACCGGCCAGAGGTGCATTCAGCTGCAAGTGACCCTGATAATTACTCCGGCAAGAGGTGCATCCAGCTGCACGTGTCCCTGATAATTATACCGGCAAGAGGTTCATCCAGCTACAAGTGACCCTGATAATTACACCAGCAAAAGGTGCATCCAGCTGCATGTGTCCCTGATAATTACAGTGGCAAGAGGTGCATCCAGCTACAGGTGACCCTGATAATTGCATCAGCCAGAGGTGCATCCCGCTGCATGTGTCCCTGATAATTACTCTGGCAAGAGGTGCATCCAACTTCAAGTATTGCTGATAATTGCATTGGCAAGAGTTGTATCCAGCTGTATGTGTACATGATAATTACACTGGCAAGAGGTGCATCCAGCTGCACGTATCCCTGATAAGTACTCTGGCAAGAGGTGTATACAGCTGCACGTGTCCCTGATAATTACTCGGGCAAGAGGAACATCCAGCTACACGTGTCCCAGATAATTATTCTGGCAAGAATTACATCCAGCTGCAAGTGACCCTATAATTACACCGGCCAGAGGTGTATCCAGCTGCATGTGTCCCTGATAATTATTCCGGCAAGAGATGCATCCAGCTGTATGTGTACATGATAATTACACTGGCAAGAGGTGCATCCAGCTCCACGTGTCATTGATAATTAAAAAGATAAGAGGTGCATCCATCTGCACGTGTCCCTGATAATTACTCTGGCAAGAGGTGCATCCAGCTGCACGTGTCCCTGATCATTACTATGGTAAGAGGTGCATCCAGCTGCAGGTGACCCTGATAATTACACTGGCCAGAGGTGCATCCAGCTGCAAGTGAACCTTATAATTACAGCGGCAAGAGTTACATCCAGCTGCAAGTGACCCTGAGAATTACTCCGGCAAGAGGTGCATCCAGCTGCATGTGTCCCTGATAATTATTCCGGCAAGTGATACATCCAGCTGTGCGTGTCCCTGATAATTACAGTGGCAAGAGGTGCATCCAGCTGCATGTGTCCCTGATAATTACTCCGGCAAGAGGAGCAACCAGCTACACGTGTCCGTGATAATTACTCCACCCTGATAATTACACCGGCCAGAGGTGCATCCAGCTGCATGTGTCCCTGATAATTACTCTGGCAAGAGGTGCATCCAACTTCAAGTATTGCTGATAATTACATTGGCAAGAGTTGTATCCAGCTGTATGTGTCCATCATAATTACACTGGCAAGAGGTGCATCCAGCTGCACGTATCCCTGATAAGTACTCTGGCAAGAGGTGTATCCAGCTGCACGTGTCCCTGATAATTACTACGGCAAGAGGAACATCCAGCTACACGTGTCCCAGATAATTGCTCTGGCAAGAATTACATCCAGCTGCAAGTGACCCTGATAATTACACTGGACAGAGGTGCATCCAGCTGCATGTGTCCCTGATAATTAATCTGGCAAGATTTGCAACCAGCTGAACGTGTCCCTGATAATTACTCCGGCAAGAGGTGCATCCAACTGCAAGTGACCCTGATAATTACACCGGCCAGAGGTGCATCCAGCTGCATGTGTCCCTGATAATTAATCTAGCAATATTTGCATCCAGCTGAACGTGTCCCTGATAATTACTCCGTCAAGAGGTGCATCCAGCTGCACGTGTCCCTGATAATTACTCTGGCAAGAGGTGCATCCAGCTGCACGTGTCCCTGATAATTACACTGGCCAGAGGTGCATCCAGCTGCAAGTGAACCTTATAATTACAGCGGCAAGAGTTACATCCAGCTGCAAGTGACCCTGAGAATTACTCCGGCAAGAGGTTCATCTAGCTGCATGTGTCCCTGATAATTATTCCGGCAAGAGATGCATCCAGCTGTGCGTGTCCCTGATAATTACAGTGGCAAGAGGTGCATCCAGCTGCATGTGTCCCTGATAATTACTCTGGCAAGAGGTGCATCCAGCTGCATGTGTCCCTGATAATTACTCCGGCAAGAGGAGCAACCAGCTACACGTGTCCCTGATAATTACTCCACCCTGATAATTACACCGGCCAGAGGTGCATCCAGCTGCATGTGTCCCTGATAATTACACTGGCAAGATTTGCATCCAGATGCAGGTGACCCTGATAATTACATCAGCCAGAGGTGCATCCAGCTGCATGTGTCCCTGATAATTACTCTGGCAAGAGGTGCATCCAACTTCAAGTATCGCTGATAATTACACTGGAAAGAGTTGTATCCAGCTGTATGTGTCCATGATAATTACTCTGGCAAGTGGTGCATCCAGCTGAACGTATCCCTTATAATTACAGCAGCAAGAGTTACATCCAGCTGCAAGTGACCCTGATAATTACTCCGGCAAGAGGTGCATCCAGCTGCATGTGTCCCTGATAATTACTCTGGCAAGTGGTGCATCCAGCTGAACGTATCCCTTATAATTACAGCGCCAAGAGTTACATCCAGCTGCAAGTGACCCTGATAATTACTCCGGCAAGAGGTGCATCCAGCTGCATTTATCCCTGTTGATTATTCCGGCAAGAGATGCATCCAGCTGTACGTGTCCCTGATAATTATACCAGCAAGAGGTGCATCCAGCTGCATGTGTCCCTGATAATTACAGTGGCAAGAGGTGCATCCAGCTGCAGGTGACCCCGATAATTACATCAGCCAGAGGTGCATCCAGCTGCATGTGTCCCTGATAATTACTCTGGCAAGTGGTGCATCCAACTTCAAGTATCGCTGATAATTACACTGGCAAGAGGTGCATCCAGCTCCACGTGTCCCTGATAATTAAAAAGATAAGAGGTGCATCCATCTGCACGTGTCCCTGATAATTACTCTGGCAAGAGGTGCATCCAGCTGCACGTGTCCCTGATCATTACTATGGTAAGAGGTGCATCCAGCTGCAGGTGACCCTGAGAATTACTCCGGCAAGAGGTGCATCCAGCTGCATGTGTCCCTGATCATTATTCCGGCAAGTGATACATCCAGCTGTGCGTGTCCCTGATAATTACAGTGGCAAGAGGTGCATCCAGCTGCACATGTCCCTGATAATTACTCCGGCAAGAGGATCAACCAGCTACACGTGTCCGTGATAATTACTCCACCCTGATAATTACACCGGCCAGAGGTGCATCCAGCTGTATGTGTCCCTGATAATTACTCTGGCAAGAGGTGCATCCAGCTTCAAGTATTGCTGATAATTACATTGGCAAGAGTTGTATCCAGCTGTATGTGTCCATGATAATTACACTGGCAAGAGGTGCATCCAGCTGCACGTATCCCTGATAAGTACACTGGCAACGGTGTATCCAGCTGCACGTGTCCCTGATAATTACTACGGCAAGAGGAACATCCAGCTACACGTGTCCCAGATAATTACTCTGGCAAGAATTACATCCAGCTGCAAGTGACCCTGATAATTACACTGGACAGAGGTGCATCCAGCTGCATGTGTCCCTGATAATTAATCTGGCAAGATTTGCATCCAGCTGAACGTGTCCCTGATAATTACTCCGGCAAGAGGTGCATCCAGCTGCAAGTGACCCTGATGATTACACCGGCCAGAGGTGCATCCAGCTGCATGTGTCCCAGATAATTAATCTGGCAATATTTGCATCCAGCTGAACGTGTCCCTGATAATTACTCCGTCAAGAGGTGCATCCAGCTGCACGTGTCCCTGATAATTACTCTGGCAAGAGGTGCATCAAGCTGCACGTGTCCCTGATCATTACTATGGTAAGAGGTGCATCCAGCTGCAGGTGACCCTGATAATTACACTGGCCAGAGGTGCATCCAGCTGCAAGTGAACCTTATAATTACAGCGGCAAGAGTTACATCCAGCTGCAAGTGACCCTGAGAATTACTCCGGCAAGAGGTTCATCTAGCTGCATGTGTCTCTGATAATTATTCCGGCAAGAGATGCATCCAGCTGTGCGTGTCCCTGATAATTACCGTGGCAAGAGGTGCATCCAGCTGCACATGTCCCTGATAATTACTCCGGCAAGAGGTGCATCCAGCTGCATGTGTCCCTGATAATTACTCCACCCTGATAATTACACCGGCCAGAGGTGCATCCAGCTGCATGTGTCCCTGAAAATTACACTGGCAAGATTTGCATCCAGATGCAGGTGACCCTGATAATTACATCAGCCAGAGGTGCATCCAGCTGCATGTGTCCCTGATAATTACTCTGGCAAGAGGTGCATCCAACTTCAAGTATCGCTGATAATTACACTGGCAAGAGTTGTATCCAGCTGTATGTGTCCATGATAATTACTCTGGCAAGTGGTGCATCCAGCTGAACGTATCCCTTATAATTACATCAGCAAGTGTTACATCCAGCTGCAAGTGACCCTGATAATTACTCCGGCAAGAGGTGCATTCAGCTGCATGTGTCCCTGATAATTACTCTGGCAAGTGGTGCATCCAGCTGAACGTATCCCTTATATTCACAGCGCCAAGAGTTACATCCAGCTGCAAGTGACCCTGATAATTACTCCGGCAAGAGGTGCATCCAGCTGCATTTATCCCTGTTAATTATTCCGGCAAGAGATGCATCCAGCTATACGTGTCCCTGATAATTACTCCGGCAAGAGGTGCACCCAGCTGCATGTATCGCTGATAATTACTCCGGCAAGAGTTGCATCCAGCTGCACTTGTCCCTGATAATTACTCCGGCAAGAGGTGCATCCACCTGCATGTGTCCCTGATAATTACTCCGGCAAGAGGAGCATCCAGCTACAATTGTCCCTGATAATTACTCCACCCTGATAATTACACCGGACAGAGGTGCATCCAGCTGCATGTGTCCCTGATAATTACAGCGGCAAGAGTTACATCCAGCTGCAGTGACCCTGAGAATTACTCCGGCAAGTGGTGCATCCAGCTGCATGTGTCCCTGATAATTATTCCGGAAAGTGATGCATCCAGCTGTGCGTGTCCCTGATAATTACAGTGGCAAGAGGTGCATCCAGCTGCACATGTCCCCGATAATTACTCCGGCAAGAGGTGCATCCAACTGCATGTGTCCCTGATAATTACTCCGGCAAGAGGAGCAACCAGCTACACGTGTCCCTGATAATTACTCCACCCTGATAATTACACCGGCCAGAGGTGCATCCAGCTGCATGTGTCCCTGATATTTACACTGGCAAGATTTGCATCCAGCTGCAGGTGACCCTGATAATTACATCAGCCAGAGGTGCATCCAGCTGCATGTGTCCCTGATAATTACTCTGGCAAGAGGTGCATCCAACTTCAAGTATCGCTGATAATTACACTGGCAAGAGTTGTATCCAGCTGTATGTGTCAATGATAATTACACTGGCAAGAGGTGCATCCAGCTGCACGTATCCCTGATAAGTCCTCTGGCAAGATGTGCATCGAGCTGCATGTGTCCCTGATAATTACTCCGGCAAGAGGTGCATCCAGCTGCAAGTGACCCTGATAATTACACTGGCAAGAGGTGAATCCAGCGACACGTGTCCCTGATAATTACACCGGCAAGAGGTTTATCCAGCTGCAAGTGACCCTGATAATTACACCAGCAAGAGGTGCACAAGCTGCATGTGTCCCTGATAATTACTCCGGCAAGAGGAGCATCCACCTACACTTGTCCCTTATAATTACTCCACCCTGATAATTACACCGGCCAGAGGTGCATCCAGCTGCATGTGTCCTTGATAATTACACTGGCAAGATTTGCATCCAGCTGAACGTGTCCCTGATAATGACTCCGGCAAGAGGTGCATCCAGCTGCAAGTGTCCCTGATAATTACTCTGGTAAGAGGTGCATCCAGCTGCATCTGAACATTATAATTACACCGGCCAGAGGTGCATCCAGCTGCATGTGTCCCTGATAATTACACTGGCAAGAGGTGCATCCAGCTGCACGTGTCCCTGATCATTACTATGGTAAGAGGTGCATCCAGCTGCAGGTGACCCTGATCATTACACTGGCCAGAGGTGCATCCAGCTGCAAGTGGACCTTATAATTACAGTGGCAAGAGTTACATCCAGCTGCAAGTGACCCTGATAATTACTCCGGAAAGAGGTGCATCCAGCTGCATGTGTCCCTGATAATTATTCCGGCAAGTGATGCATCCAGCTGTGCGTGTAGCTGATAATTACAGTGGCAAGAGGTGCATCCAGCTGCACATGTGCCTGATAATTACTGCGGCAAGAGGAGCATCCACCTACACTTGTCCCTGATAATTACTCCACCCTGATAATTACACCGGCCAGAGGTGCATCCAGCTGCATGTGTCCTTGATAATTACACTGGCAAGATTTGCATCCAGCTGAACGTGTCCCTGATAATGACTCCGGCAAGGGGTGCATCCAGCTGCAAGTGTCCCTGATAATTACTCTGGTAAGAGGTGCATCCAGCTGCAAGTGAACATTATAATTGCACCGGCCAGAGGTGCATCCAGCTGCATGTGTCCCTGATAATTACACCGGCCTGAGGTGCATCCAGCTGCATGTGTCCTTGATAATTACACTGGCAAGATTTGCATCCAGCTGAACGTGTCCCTCATAATGACTCCGGCAAGAGGTGCATCCAGCTGCATGTGTCCCTGATAATTACTCTGGTAAGATGTGCATCCAGCTGCAAGTTAACATTATAATTACACCGGCCAGAGGTGCATCCAGCTGCATGTGTCCCTGATAATTATTCCGGCAAAAGATGCATCCAGCTGTACGTGTCCCTGATAATTACTCGGGCAAGAGGTGCATCCAGCTACACGTGTCCCTGATAATTACTCCACCCTGATAATTACACCGGCCAGAGGTGCATCCAGCTGCAAGTGACCCTGATAATTACTCCGGCAAGAGGTGCATCCAGCTGCACGTGTCCCTGATAATTATACCGGCAAGAGGTTCATCCAGCTACAAGTGACCCTGATAATTACACCAGCAAAAGGTGCATCCAGCTGCATGTGTCCCTGATGATTACAGTGGCAAGAGGTGCATCCAGCTACAGGTGACCCTGATAATTGCATCAGCCAGAGGTGCATCCCGCTGCCTGTGTCCCTGATAATTACTCTGGCAAGAGGTGCATCCAACTTCAAGTATTGCTGATAATTGCATTGGCAAGAGTTGTATCCAGCTGTATGTGTACATGATAATTACACTGGCAAGAGGTGCATCCAGCTGCACGTATCCCTGATAAGTACTCTGGCAAGAGGTGTATCCAGCTGTTCGTGTCCCTGATAATTACTCGGGCAAGAGGAACATCCAGCTACACGTGTCCCAGATAATTACTCTGGCAAGAATTACATCCAGCTGCAAGTGACCCTATAATTACACCGGCCAGAGGTGTATCCAGCTGCATGTGTCCCTGATAATTATTCCGGCAAGAGATGCATCCAGCTGTATGTGTACATGATAATTACACTGGCAAGAGGTGCATCCAGCTCCACGTGTCCCTGATAATTAAAAAGATAAGAGGTGCATCCATCTGCACGTGTCCCTGATAATTACTCTGGCAAGAGGTGCATCCAGCTGCACGTGTCCCTGATCATTACTATGGTAAGAGGTGCATTCAGCTGCAGGTGACCCTGATAATTACACTGGCCAGAGGTGCATCCAGCTGCAAGTGAACCTTATAATTACAGCGGCAAGAGTTACATCCAGCTGCAAGTGACCCTGAGAATTACTCCGGCAAGAGGTGCATCCAGCTGCATGTGTCCCTGATAATTATTCCGGCAAGTGATACATCCAGCTGTGCGTGTCCCTTATAATTACAGTGGCAAGAGGTGCATCCAGCTGCATGTGTCCCTGATAATTACTCCGGCAAGAGGAGCAACCAGCTACACGTATCCGTGATAATTACTCCACCCTGATAATTACACCGGCCAGAGGTGCATCCAGCTGCATGTGTCCCTGATAATTACTCTGGCAAGAGGTGCATCCAACTTCAAGTATTGCTGATAATTACATTGGCAAGAGTTGTATCCAGCTGTATGTGTCCATGATAATTACACTGGCAAGAGGTGCATCCAGCTGCACGTATCCCTGATAAGTACTCTGGCAAGAGGTGTATCCAGCTGCATGTGTCCCTGATAATTACTACGGAAAGAGGAACATCCAGCTACACGTGTCCCAGATAATTACTCTGGCAAGAATTACATCCAGCTGCAAGTGACCCTGATAATTACACTGGACAGAGGTGCATCCAGCTGCATGTGTCCCTGATAATTAATCTGGCAAGATTTGCATCCAGCTGAACGTGTCCCTGATAATTACTCTGGCAAGAGGTGCATCCAGCTGCAAGTGACCCTGATAATTACACCGGCCAGAGGTGCATCCAGCTGCATGTGTCCCTGATAATTAATCTAGCAATATTTGCATCCAGCTGAACGTGTCCCTGATAATTACTCCGTCAAGAGGTGCATCCAGCTGCACGTGTCCCTGATAATTACTCTGGCAAGAGGTGCATCCAGCTGCACGTGTCCCTGATCATTACTATGGTAAGAGGTGCATCCAGCTGCAGGTGACCCTGATAATTACACTGGCCAGAGGTGCATCCAGCTGCAAGTGAACCTTATAATTACAGCGGCAACAGTTACATCCAGCTGCAAGTGACCCTGAGAATTACTCCGGCAAGAGGTTCATCTAGCTGCATGTGTCCCTGATAATTATTCCGGCAAGAGATGCATCCAGCTGTGCATGTCCCTGATAATTACAGTGGCAAGAGATGCATCCAGCTGCACATGTCCCTGATAATTACTCCGGCAAGAGGTGCATCCAGCTGCATGTGTCCCTGATAATTACAGTGGCAAGAGGTGCATCCAGCTGCAGGTGACCCCGATAATTACATCAGCCAGAGGTGCATCCAGCTGCATGTGTCCCTGATAATTACTCTGGCAAGTGGTGCATCCAACTTCAAGTATCGCTGATAATTACACTGGCAAGAGTTGCATGCAGCTGTATGTGTCCATGATAATTACACTGGCAAGAGGTGCATCCAGCTACACGTGTCCCTGATAATTAAAAAGATAAGAGGTGCATCCATCTGCACGTGTCCCTGATCATTACTATGGTAAGAGGTGCATCCAGCTGCACGTATCCCTAATCATTACTATGGTAAGAGGTGCATCCAGCTGCAGGTGACCCTGAGAATTAGTCCGGCAAGAGGTGCATCCAGCTGCATGTGTCCCTGATAATTATTCCGGCAAGTGATACATCCAGCTGTGCGTGTCCCTGATAATTACAGTGGCAAGAGGTGCATCCAGCTGCACATGTCCCTGATAATTACTCCGGCAAGAGGTGCATCCAGCTGCATGTGTCCCTGATAATTACTCCGGCAAGAGGATCAACCAGCTACACGTGTCCGTGATAATTACTCCACCCTGATAATTACACCGGCCAGAGGTGCATCCAGCTGTATGTGTCCCTGATAATTACTCTGGCAAGAGGTGCATCCAACTTCAAGTATTGCTGATAATTACATTGGCAAGAGTTGTATCCAGCTGTATGTGTCTATGATAATTACACTGGCAAGAGGTGCATCCAGCTGCACGTATCCCTGATAAGTACTCTGGCAAGAGGTGCATCCAGCTGCACGTGTCCCTGATAATTACTACGGCAATAGGAACATCCAGCTACACGTGTCCCAGATAATTACTCTGGCAAGAATTACATCCAGCTGCAAGTGACCCTGATAATTACACTGGACAGAGGTGCATCCAGCTGCATGTGTCCCTGATAATTAATCTGGCAAGATTTGCATCCTGCTGAACGTGTCCCTTATAATTACTCCGGCAAGAGGTGCATCCAGCTGCAAGTGACCCTGATAATTACACCGGCCAGAGGTGCATCCAGCTGAATGTGTCCCAGATAATTAATCTGGCAATATTTGCATCCAGCTGAACGTGTCCCTGATAATTACTCCGTCAAGAGGTGCATCCAGCTGCACGTGTCCCTGATAATTACTCTGGCAAGAGGTGCATCAAGCTGCACGTGTCCCTGATCATTACTATGGTAAGAGGTGCATCCAGCTGCAGGTGACCCTGATAATTACACTGGCCAGAGGTGCATCCAGCTGCAAGTGAACCTTATAATTACAGCGGCAAGAGTTACATCCAGCTGCAAGTGACCCTGAGAATTACTCCGGCAAGAGGTTCATCTAGCTGCATGTGTCCCTGATAATTATTCCGGCAAGAGATGCATCCAGCTGTGCGTGTCCCTGATAATTACAGTGGCAAGAGGTGCATCCAGCTGCACATGTCCCTGATAATTACTCCGGCAAGAGGTGATTCCAGCTGCATGTGTCCCTGATAATTACTCCACCCTGATAATTACACCGGCCAGAGGTGCATCCAACTGCATGTGTCCCTGAAAATTACACTGGCAAGATTTGCATCCAGATGCAGGTGACCCTGATAATTACATCAGCCAGAGGTGCATCCAGCTGCATGTGTCCCTGATAATTACTCTGGCAAGAGGTGCATCCAACTTCAAGTATCGCTGATAATTACACTGGCAAGAGTTGTATCCAGCTGTATGTGTCCATGATAATTACTCTGGCAAGTGGTGCATCCAGCTGAACGTATCCCTTATAATTACAGCAGCAAGAGTTACATCCAGCTGCAAGTGACCCTGATAATTACTCCGGCAAGAGGTGCATCCAGCTGCATGTGTCCCTGATAATTACTCTGGCAAGTGGTGCATCCAGCTGAACGTATCCCTTATAATCACAGCGCAAAGAGTTACATCCATCTGCAAGTGACCCTGATAATTACTCCGGCAAGAGGTGCATCCAGCTGCATTTATCCCTGTTAATTATTCCGGCAAGAGATGCATCCAGCTGCACTTGTCCCTGATAATTACTCCGGCAAGAGGTGCATCCACCTGCATGTTTCCCTGATAATTACTCCGGCAAGAGGAGCATCCAGCTACAATTGTCCCTGATAATTACTCCACCCTGATAATTACACCGGACAGAGGTGCATCCAGCTGCATGTGTCCCTGATAATTACAGCGGCAAGAGTTACATCCAGCTGCAAGTGACCCTGAGAATTACTCCGGCAAGTGGTGCATCCAGCTGCATGTGTCCCTGATAATTATTCGGGAAAGTGATGCATCCAGCTGTGCGTGTCCCTGATAATTACAGTGGCAAGAGGTGCATCCAGCTGCACATGTCCCCGATAATTACTCCGGCAAGAGGTGCATCCAACTGCATGTGTCCCTGATAATTACTCCGGCAAGAGGAGCAACCAGCTACACGTGTCCCTGATAATTACTCCACCCTGATAATTACACCGGCCAGAGGTGCATCCAGCTGCATGTGTCCCTGATAATTACACTGGCAAGATTTGCATCCAGCTGCAGGTGACCCTGATAATTACATCAGCCAGAGGTGCATCCAGCTGCATGTGTCCCTGATAATTACTCTGGCAAGAGGTGCATCCAACTTCAAGTATCGCTGATAATTACACTGGCAAGAGTTGTATCCAGCTGTATGAGTCAATGATAATTACACTGGCAAGAGGTGCATCCAGCTGCACGTATCCCTGATAAGTCCTCTGGCAAGATGTGCATCGAGCTGCACGTGTCCCTGATAATTACTCCGGCAAGAGGTGCATCCAGCTGCAAGTGACCCTGATAATTACACTGGCAAGAGGTGAATCCAGCGACACGTGTCCCTGATAATTACACCGGCAAGAGGTTTATCCAGCTGCAAGTGACCCTGATAATTACACCAGCAAGAGGTGCATCCAGCTGCATGTGTCCCTGATAATTACTCCGGCAAGAGGAGCATCCACCTACACTTGTCCCTGATAATTACTCCACCCTGATAATTACACCGGCCAGAGGTGCATCCAGCTGCATGTGTCCTTGATAATTACACTGGCAAGATTTGCATCCAGCTGAACGTGTCCCTGATAATGACTCCGGCAAGAGGTGCATCCAGCTGCAAGTGTCCCTGATAATTACTCTGGTAAGAGGTGCATCCAGCTGCAAGTGAACATTATAATTACACCGGCCAGAGGTGCATCCAGCTGCATGTGTCCCTGATAATTACACTGGCAAGAGGTGCATCCAGCTGCACGTGTCCCTGATCATTACTATGGTAAGAGGTGCATCCAGCTGCAGGTGACCCTGATCATTACACTGGCCAGAGGTGCATCCAGCTGCAAGTGAACCTTATAATTACAGCGGCAAGAGTTACATCCAGCTGCAAGTGACCCTGAGAATTACTCCGGCAAGAGGTGCATCCAGCTGCATGTGTCCCTGATAATTATTCCGGCAAGTGATGCATCCAGCTGTGCGTGTAGCTGATAATTACTGTGGCAAGAGGTGCATCCAGCTGCACATGTGCCTGATAATTACTGCGGCAAGAGGAGCATCCACCTACACTTGTCCCTGATAATTACTCCACCCTGATAATTACACCGGCCAGAGGTGCATCCAGCTGGATGTGTCCTTGATAATTATACTGGCAAGATTTGCATCCAGCTGAACGTGTCCCTGATAATGACTCCGGCAAGGGGTGCATCCAGCTGCAAGTGTCCCTGATAATTACTCTGGTAAGAGGTGCATCCAGCTGCAAGTGAACATTATAATTGCACCGGCCAGAGGTGCATCCAGCTGCATGTGTCCCTGATAATTACACCGGCCTGAGGTGCATCCAGCTGCATGTGTCCTTGATAATTACACTGGCAAGATTTGCATCCAGCTGAACGTGTCCCTCATAATGACTCCGGCAAGAGGTGCATCCAGCTGCATGTGTCCCTGATAATTACTCTGGTAAGATGTGCATCCAGCTGCAAGTTAACATTATAATTACACCGGCCAGAGGTGCATCCAGCTGCATGTGTCCCTGATAATTACACTGGCAAGATTTGCATCCAGCTGAACGTGTCCATGATAATTACTCTGGCAAGAGGTGCATCCACCTGCAGGTGACCCTGATAATTACATCAGCCAGAGGTGCATCCAGCTGCATGTGTCCCTGATAATTACTCTGGCAAGAGGTGCATCCAACTTCAAGTATTGCTGATAATTACATTGGCAAGAGTTGTATCCAGATGTATGTGTCCATGATAATTACACTGGCAAGAGGTGCATCCAGCTGCACGTATCCCTGATAAGTACTCTGGCAAGAGGTGCATCCAGCTGCACGTGTCCCTGATAATTACTCCGGCAAGAGGAACATCCAGCTACACGTGTCCCAGATAATTACTCTGGCAAGAATTACACCCAGCTGCAATTGACCCTGATAATTACACTGGCCAGAGGTGCATCCAGCTGCATGTGTCCCTGATAATTAATCTGGCAAGATTTGCATCCAGCTGAACGTGTCCCTGATAATTACTCCGGCAACAGGTGCATCCAGCTGCACGTGTCCCTGATAATTACTCTGGCAAGAGGTGCATCCAGCTGCACGGGTCCCTGATAATTACTCTGGCAAGAGGTGCATCCAGCTGCAGGTAATCCTGATAATTACACCAGCCAGAGGTGCATCCAGCTGCATGTGTCCCTGATAATTACTCTGGCAAGAGGTGCATCCAACTTCAAGTATTGCTGATAATTACATTGGCAAGAGTTGTATCCAGCTGTATGTGTCCATGATAATTACGCTGGCAAGATGTGCATCCAGCTGCACGTAACCCTGATAAGTACTCTGGCAAGAGGTGCATCCAGCTGCATGTGTCCCTGATAATTACAGCGGCCAAAGGTGCATCCATCCGCACGTGATCCTGATAATTACAAAGACAAGAGGTGCATCCAGCTGCATGTGTCCCTCCTAATTACAGCGGCAAGAGTTACATCCAGCTGCACGTTTTCCTGATAATTACAAAGACAAGAGGTGCATCCAGCTGCATGTGTACCTGATAATTATTCCGGCAAGAGGTGCCTCCAGCTGTAAGTTTTCCTGATAATTTCAAAGACAAGAGGTGGATCCAGCTGCATTT
Source organism: Narcine bancroftii (assembly GCF_036971445.1). Classification (NCBI taxonomy): domain Eukaryota; kingdom Metazoa; phylum Chordata; class Chondrichthyes; order Torpediniformes; family Narcinidae; genus Narcine; species Narcine bancroftii. The sequence goes on from NC_091481.1 coordinate 41,631,400, forward strand.
GTCCCTGATAATTACTCTGGTAAGAGGTGCATCCAGCTGCAAGTGAACATTATAATTACACCGGCCAGAGGTGCATCTAGCTGCATGTGTCCCTGATAATTACACTGGCAAGAGGTGCATCCAGCTGCAGGTGATCCTGATAATTACATCAGCCAGAGGTGCATCCAGCTGCATGTGTCCCTGATAATTACTCTGGATAAGAGGTGCATCCAACTTCAAGTATCGCTGATAATTCCACTGGCAAGAGTTGCATGCAGCTGTATGTGTCCATGATAATTACACTGGCAAGAGGTGCATCCAGCTCCACGTGTCCCTGATAATTAAAAAGACAAGAGGTGCATCCATCTGCACGTGTCCCTGATAATTACTCTGGCAAGAGGTGCATCCAGCTGAACGTTTCCCTGATCATTACTATGGTAAGAGGTGCATCCAGCTGCAGGTGACCCTGATAATTGCACTGGCCAGAGGTGCATCCAGCTGCAAGTGAACCTTATAATTACAGCGGCAAGAGTTACATCCAGCTGCAAGTGACCCTGAGAATTACTCCGGCAAGAGGTGCATCCAGCTGCATGTGTCCCTGATAATTATTCCGGCAAGTAATGAATCCAGCTGTGCGTGTCCCTGATAATTACAGTGGCAAGAGGTGCATCCAGCTGCACATGTCCCTGATAATTACTCCGGCAAGAGGTGCATCCAGCTGCATGTGTCCCTGATAATTACTCCGGCAAGAGGAGCAACCAGCTACACGTGTCCCTGATAATTACTCCACCCTGATAATTACACCGGCCAGAGGTGCATCCAGCTGCATGTGTCCCTGATAATTACACTGGCAAAATTTGCATCCAGCTGCAGGTGACCCTGATAATTACATCAGCCAGGGGTGCATCCAGCTGCATGTGTCCCTGATAATTACTCTGGCAAGAGGTGCATCCAACTTCAAGTATCGCTGATAATTACACTAGCAAGAGTTGTATCCAGCTGCAAGTGACCCTGATAATTAAACTGGCAAGAGGTGAATCCAGCTACACGTGTCCCCGATAATTACTCCGGCAAGAGGTGCGTCCAACTGCATGTGTCCCTGATAATTACTCCGGCAAGAGGAGCATCCACCTACACTTGTCCCTGATAATTACTCCACCCTGATAATTACACCGGCCAGAGGTGCATCCAGCTGCATGTGTCCTTGATAATTACACTGGCAAGATTTGCATCCAGCTGAACGTGTCCCTGATAATGACTCCGGCAAGAGGTGCATCCAGCTGCAAGTGTCCCTGATAATTACTCTGGTAAGAGGTGCATCCAGCTGCAAGTGAACATTATAATTAAACCGGCCAGAGGTGCATCCAGCTGCACGTGTCCCTGATAATTACTCCGGCAAGAGGTGCATCTAGCTGCATGTGTTCCTGATAATTACACTGGCAAGAGGTGCATCCAGCTGCATGTGTCCCTGATAATTACAGCGGCAAGAGTTACATCCAGCTGCACGTTTTCCTGATAATTACAAAGACAAGAGGTGCATCCAGCTGCATGTGTACCTGATAATTACTCTGGTAAGAGGTGCAGCCAGCTGCAAGTGAATATTATAATTACACCGGCCAGAGGTGCATCTAGCTGCATGTGTCCCTGATAATTACACTGGCAAGAGGTGCATCCAGCTGCAGGTGATCCTGATAATTACATCAGCCAGAGGTGCATCCAGCTGCATGTGTCCCTGATAATTACTCTGGATAAGAGGTGCATCCAACTTCAAGTATCGCTGATAATTACACTGGCAAGAGTTGCATGCAGCTGTATGTGTCCATGCTAATTACACTGGCAAGAGGTGCATCCAGCTCCACGTGTCCCTGATAATTAAAAAGACAAGAGGTGCATCCATCTGCACGTGTCCCTGATAATTACTCTGGGAAGAGGTGCATCCAGCTGCACGTTTCCCTGATCATTACTATGGTAAGAGGTGCATCCAGCTGCAGGTGACCCTGATAATTACACTGGCCAGAGGTGCATCCAGCTGCAAGTGAACCTTATAATTACAGCGGCAACAGTTACATCCAGCTGCAAGTGACCCTGAGAATTACTCTGGCAAGAGGTGCATCCAGCTGCAGGTGATCCTGATAATTACACCAGACAGAGGTGCATCCAGCTGCATGTGTCCCTGATAATTACTCTGGCAAGAGGTGCATCCAACTTCAAGTATCGCTGATAATTACACTAGCAAGAGTTGTATCCAGCTGTATGTGTCCATGATAATTACACTGGCAAGAGGTGCATCCAGCTGCACGTGTCCCTGATAATTAAAAAGACAAGAGGTGCATCCATCTGAACGTGTCCCTGATAATGACTCCGGCAAGAGGTGCATCCAGCTGCAAGTGTCCCTGATAATTACTCTGGTAAGAGGTGCATCCAGCTGCAAGTGAACATTATAATTACACCGGCCAGAGGTGCATCCAGCTGCATGTGTCCCTGATAATTACACTGGCAAGAGGTGCATCCAGCTGCACGTGTCCCTGATCATTACTATGGTAAGAGGTGCATCCAGCTGCAGGTGACCCTGATCATTACACTGGCCAGAGGGGCATCCAGCTGCAAGTGAACCTTATAATTACAGCGGCAAGAGTTACATCCAGCTGCAAGTGACCCTGAGAATTACTCCGGCAAGAGGTGCATCCAGCTGCATGTGTCCCTGATAATTATTCCGGCAAGTGATGCATCCAGCTGTGCGTGTAGCTGATAATTACACTGGCAAGAGGTGCATCCAGCTGCAGGTGATCCTGATAATTACATCAGCCAGAGGTGCATCCAGCTGCATGTGTCCCTGATAATTACTCTGGATAAGAGGTGCATCCAACTTCAAGTATCGCTGATAATTACACTGGCAAGAGTTGCATGCAGCTGTATGTGTCCATGCTAATTACACTGGCAAGAGGTGCATCCAGCTCCACGTGTCCCTGATAATTAAAAAGACAAGAGGTGCATCCATCTGCACGTGTCCCTGATAATTACTCTGGGAAGAGGTGCATTCAGCTGCACGTTTCCCTGATCATTACTATGGTAAGAGGTGCATCCAGCTGCAGATGACCCTGATAATTACACTGGCCAGAGGTGCATCCAGCTGCAAGTGAACCTTATAATTACAGCGGCAACAGTTACATCCAGCTGCAAGTGACCCTGAGAATTACTCTGGCAAGAGGTGCATCCAGCTGCAGGTGATCCTGATAATTACACCAGCCAGAGGTGCATCCAGCTGCATGTGTCCCTGATAATTACTCTGGCAAGAGGTGCATCCAACTTCAAGTATCGCTGATAATTACACTAGCAAGAGTTGTATCCAGCTGTATGTGTCCATGATAATTACACTGGCAAGAGGTGCATCCAGCTGCACGTGTCCCTGATAATTAAAAAGACAAGAGGTGCATCCATCTGAACGTGTCCCTGATAATGACTCCGGCAAGAGGTGCATCCAGCTGCAAGTGTCCCTGATAATTACTCTGGTAAGAGGTGCATCCAGCTGCAAGTGAACATTATAATTACACCGGCCAGAGGTGCATCCAGCTGCATGTGTCCCTGATAATTACACTGGCAAGAGGTGCATCCAGCTGCACGTGTCCCTGATCATTACTATGGTAAGAGGTGCATCCAGCTGCAGGTGACCCTGATCATTACACTGGCCAGAGGTGCATCCAGCTGCAAGTGAACCTTATAATTACAGCGGCAAGAGTTACATCCAGCTGCAAGTGACCCTGAGAATTACTCCGGCAAGAGGTGCATCCAGCTGCATGTGTCCCTGATAATTATTCCGGCAAGTGATGCATCCAGCTGTGCGTGTAGCTGATAATTACAGTGGCAAGAGGTGCATCCAGCTGCACATGTGCCTGATAATTACTGCGGCAAGAGGAGCATCCACCTACACTTGTCCCTGATAATTACTCCACCCTGATAATTACACCGGCCAGAGGTGCATCCAGCTGGATGTGTCCTTGATAATTATACTGGCAAGATTTGCATCCAGCTGAACGTGTCCCTGATAATGACTCCGGCAAGGGGTGCATCCAGCTGCAAGTGTCCCTGATAATTACTCTGGTAAGAGGTGCATCCAGCTGCAAGTGAACATTATAATTGCACCGGCCAGAGGTGCATCCAGCTGCATGTGTCCCTGATAATTACACCGGCCTGAGGTGCATCCAGCTGCATGTGTCCTTGATAATTACACTGGCAAGATTTGCATCCAGCTGAACGTGTCCCTCATAATGACTCCGGCAAGAGGTGCATCCAGCTGCATGTGTCCCTGATAATTACTCTGGTAAGATGTGCATCCAGCTGCAAGTTAACATTATAATTACACCGGCCAGAGGTGCATCCAGCTGCATGTGTCCCTGATAATTACACTGGCAAGATTTGCATCCAGCTGAACGTGTCCATGATAATTACTCTGGCAAGAGGTGCATCCACCTGCAGATGACCCTGATAATTACATCAGCCAGAGGTGCATCCAGCTGCATGTGTCCCTGATAATTACTCTGGCAAGAGGTGCATCCAACTTCAAGTATTGCTGATAATTACATTGGCAAGAGTTGTATCCAGATGTATGTGTCCATGATAATTACACTGGCAAGAGGTGCATCCAGCTGCACGTGTCCCTGATAATTAAAAAGACAAGAGGTGCATCCATCTGAACGTGTCCCTGATAATGACTCCGGCAAGAGGTGCATCCAGCTGCAAGTGTCCCTGATAATTACTCTGGTAAGAGGTGCATCCAGCTGCAAGTGAACATTATAATTACACCGGCCAGAGGTGCATCCAGCTGCATGTGTCCCTGATAATTACACTGGCAAGAGGTGCATCCAGCTGCACGTGTCCCTGATCATTACTATGGTAAGAGGTGCATCCAGCTGCAGGTGACCCTGATCATTACACTGGCCAGAGGTGCATCCAGCTGCAAGTGAACCTTATAATTACAGCGGCAAGAGTTACATCCAGCTGCAAGTGACCCTGAGAATTACTCCGGCAAGAGGTGCATCCAGCTGCATGTGTCCCTGATAATTATTCCGGCAAGTGATGCATCCAGCTGTGCGTGTAGCTGATAATTACAGTGGCAAGAGGTGCATCCAGCTGCACATGTGCCTGATAATTACTGCGGCAAGAGGAGCATCCACCTACACTTGTCCCTGATAATTACTCCACCCTGATAATTACACCGGCCAGAGGTGCATCCAGCTGGATGTGTCCTTGATAATTATACTGGCAAGATTTGCATCCAGCTGAACGTGTCCCTGATAATGACTCCGGCAAGGGGTGCATCCAGCTGCAAGTGTCCCTGATAATTACTCTGGTAAGAGGTGCATCCAGCTGCAAGTGAACATTATAATTGCACCGGCCAGAGGTGCATCCAGCTGCATGTGTCCCTGATAATTACACCGGCCTGAGGTGCATCCAGCTGCATGTGTCCTTGATAATTACACTGGCAAGATTTGCATCCAGCTGAACGTGTCCCTCATAATGACTCCGGCAAGAGGTGCATCCAGCTGCATGTGTCCCTGATAATTACTCTGGTAAGATGTGCATCCAGCTGCAAGTTAACATTATAATTACACCGGCCAGAGGTGCATCCAGCTGCATGTGTCCCTGATAATTACACTGGCAAGATTTGCATCCAGCTGAACGTGTCCATGATAATTACTCTGGCAAGAGGTGCATCCACCTGCAGGTGACCCTGATAATTACATCAGCCAGAGGTGCATCCAGCTGCATGTGTCCCTGATAATTACTCTGGCAAGAGGTGCATCCAACTTCAAGTATTGCTGATAATTACATTGGCAAGAGTTGTATCCAGATGTATGTGTCCATGATAATTACACTGGCAAGAGGTGCATCCAGCTGCACGTATCCCTGATAAGTACTCTGGCAAGAGGTGCATCCAGCTGCACGTGTCCCTGATAATTACTCCGGCAAGAGGAACATCCAGCTACACGTGTCCCAGATAATTACTCTGGCAAGAATTACACCCAGCTGCAATTGACCCTGATAATTACACTGGCCAGAGGTGCATCCAGCTACATGTGTCCCTGATAATTAATCTGGCAAGATTTGCATCCAGCTGAACGTGTCCCTGATAATTACTCCGGCAACAGGTGCATCCAGCTGCACGTGTCCCTGATAATTACTCTGGCAAGAGGTGCATCCAGCTGCACGGGTCCCTGATAATTACTCTGGCAAGAGGTGCATCCAGCTGCAGGTAATCCTGATAATTACACCAGCCAGAGGTGCATCCAGCTGCATGTGTCCCTGATAATTACTCTGGCAAGAGGTGCATCCAACTTCAAGTATTGCTGATAATTACATTGGCAAGAGTTGTATCCAGCTGTATGTGTCCATGATAATTACGCTGGCAAGATGTGCATCCAGCTGCACGTAACCCTGATAAGTACTCTGGCAAGAGGTGCATCCAGCTGCATGTGTCCCTGATAATTACAGCGGCCAAAGGTGCATCCATCCGCACGTGATCCTGATAATTACAAAGACAAGAGGTGCATCCAGCTGCATGTGTCCCTCATAATTACAGCGGCAAGAGTTACATCCAGCTGCACGTTTTCCTGATAATTACAAAGACAAGAGGTGCATCCAGCTGCATGTGTACCTGATAATTATTCCGGCAAGAGGTGCCTCCAGCTGTAAGTTTTCCTGATAATTTCAAAGACAAGAGGTGGATCCAGCTGCATTTGTCCCTGATAATTACTCTGGTAAGAGGTGCATCCAGCTGCAAGTGAACATTATAATTACACCGGCCAGAGGTGCATCTAGCTGCATGTGTCCCTGATAATTACACTGGCAAGAGGTGCATCCAGCTGCAGGTGATCCTGATAATTACATCAGCCAGAGGTGCATCCAGCTGCATGTGTCCCTGATAATTACTCTGGATAAGAGGTGCATCCAACTTCAAGTATCGCTGATAATTCCACTGGCAAGAGTTGCATGCAGCTGTATGTGTCCATGATAATTACACTGGCAAGAGGTGCATCCAGCTCCACGTGTCCCTGATAATTAAAAAGACAAGAGGTGCATCCATCTGCACGTGTCCCTGATAATTACTCTGGCAAGAGGTGCATCCAGCTGAACGTTTCCCTGATCATTACTATGGTAAGAGGTGCATCCAGCTGCAGGTGACCCTGATAATTGCACTGGCCAGAGGTGCATCCAGCTGCAAGTGAACCTTATAATTACAGCGGCAAGAGTTACATCCAGCTGCAAGTGACCCTGAGAATTACTCCGGCAAGAGGTGCATCCAGCTGCATGTGTCCCTGATAATTATTCCGGCAAGTAATGAATCCAGCTGTGCGTGTCCCTGATAATTACAGTGGCAAGAGGTGCATCCAGCTGCACATGTCCCTGATAATTACTCCGGCAAGAGGTGCATCCAGCTGCATGTGTCCCTGATAATTACTCCGGCAAGAGGAGCAACCAGCTACACGTGTCCCTGATAATTACTCCACCCTGATAATTACACCGGCCAGAGGTGCATCCAGCTGCATGTGTCCCTGATAATTACACTGGCAAAATTTGCATCCAGCTGCAGGTGACCCTGATAATTACATCAGCCAGAGGTGCATCCAGCTGCATGTGTCCCTGATAATTACTCTGGCAAGAGGTGCATCCAACTTCAAGTATCGCTGATAATTACACTAGCAAGAGTTGTATCCAGCTGTATGTGTCCATGATAATTACACTGGCAAGAGGTGCATCCAGCTGCACGTGTCCCTGATAATTACTCCGGCAAGAGGTGCATCCAGCTGCAAGTGACCCTGATAATTAAACTGGCAAGAGGTGAATCCAGCTACACGTGTCCCTGATAATTACTCCGGCAAGAGGTGCGTCCAACTGCATGTGTCCCTGATAATTACTCCGGCAAGAGGAGCATCCACCTACACTTGTCCCTGATAATTAGTCCACCCTGATAATTACACCGGCCAGAGGTGCATCCAGCTGCATGTGTCCTTGATAATTACACTGGCAAGATTTGCATCCAGCTGAACGTGTCCCTGATAATGACTCCGGCAAGAGGTGCATCCAGCTGCAAGTGTCCCTGATAATTACTCTGGTAAGAGGTGCATCCAGCTGCAAGTGAACATTATAATTACACCGGCCAGAGGTGCATCCAGCTGCACGTGTCCCTGATAATTACTCCGGCAAGAGGTGCATCTAGCTGCATGTGTTCCTGATAATTACACTGGCAAGTGGTGCATCCAGCTGCATGTGTCCCTGATAATTACAGCGGCAAGAGTTACATCCAGCTGCACGTTTTCCTGATAATTACAAAGACAAGAGGTGCATCCAGCTGCATGTGTACCTGATAATTACTCTGGTAAGAGGTGCATCCAGCTGCAAGTGAATATTATAATTACACCGGCCAGAGGTGCATCTAGCTGCATGTGTCCCTGATAATTACACTGGCAAGAGGTGCATCCAGCTGCAGGTGATCCTGATAATTACATCAGCCAGAGGTGCATCCAGCTGCATGTGTCCCTGATAATTACTCTGGATAAGAGGTGCATCCAACTTCAAGTATCGCTGATAATTACACTGGCAAGAGTTGCATGCAGCTGTATGTGTCCATGCTAATTACACTGGCAAGAGGTGCATCCAGCTCCACGTGTCCCTGATAATTAAAAAGACAAGAGGTGCATCCATCTGCACGTGTCCCTGATAATTACTCTGGGAAGAGGTGCATCCAGCTGCACGTTTCCCTGATCATTACTATGGTAAGAGGTGCATCCAGCTGCAGGTGACCCTGATAATTACACTGGCCAGAGGTGCATCCAGCTGCAAGTGAACCTTATAATTACAGCGGCAACAGTTACATCCAGCTGCAAGTGACCCTGAGAATTACTCTGGCAAGAGGTGCATCCAGCTGCAGGTGATCCTGATAATTACACCAGCCAGAGGTGCATCCAGCTGCATGTGTCCCTGATAATTACTCTGGCAAGAGGTGCATCCAACTTCAAGTATCGCTGATAATTACACTAGCAAGAGTTGTATCCAGCTGTATGTGTCCATGATAATTACACTGGCAAGAGGTGCATCCAGCTGCACGTGTCCCTGATAATTACTCCGCAAGAGGTGCATCCAGCTGCAAGTGACCCTGATAATTAAACTGGCAAGAGGTGAATCCAGCTACACGTGTCCCTGATAATTACTCCGGCAAGAGGTGCGTCCAACTGCATGTGTCCCTGATAATTACTCCGGCAGGAGGAGCATCCACCTACACTTGTCCCTGATAATTACTCCACCCTGATAATTACACCGGCCAGAGGTGCATCCAGCTGCATGTGTCCTTGATAATTACACTGGCAAGATTTGCATCCAGCTGAACGTGTCCCTGATAATGACTCCGGCAAGAGGTGCATACAGCTGCACGTGTCCCTGATAATTACTCCGGCAATAGGTGCATCTAGCTGCATGTGTCCCTGATATTACACTGGCAAGAGGTGCATCCAGCTGCATGTGTCCCTGATAATTACAGCGGCAAGAGTTACATCCAGCTGCACGTTTTCCTGATAATTACAAAGACAAGAGGTGCATCCAGCTGCATGTGTACCTGATAATTACTCTGGTAAGAGGTGCATCCAGCTGCAAGTGAATATTATAATTACACCGGCCAGAGGTGCATCTAGCTGCATGTGTCCCTGATAATTACACTGGCAAGAGGTGCATCCAGCTGCAGGTGATCCTGATAATTACATCAGCCAGAGGTGCATCCAGCTGCATGTGTCCCTGATAATTACTCTGGATAAGAGGTGCATCCAACTTCAAGTATCGCTGATAATTACACTGGCAAGAGTTGCATGCAGCTGTATGTGTCCATGCTAATTACACTGGCAAGAGGTGCATCCAGCTCCACGTGTCCCTGATAATTAAAAAGACAAGAGGTGCATCCATCTGCACGTGTCCCTGATAATTACTCTGGGAAGAGGTGCATCCAGCTGCACGTTTCCCTGATCATTACTATGGTAAGAGGTGCATCCAGCTGCAGGTGACCCTGATAATTACACTGGCCAGAGGTGCATCCAGCTGCAAGTGAACCTTATAATTACAGCGGCAACAGTTACATCCAGCTGCAAGTGACCCTGAGAATTACTCCGGCAAGAGGTGCATCCAGCTGCATGTGTCCCTGATAATTATTCCGGCAAGAGGAGCAACCAGCTACACGTGTCCCTGATAATTACTCCACCCTGATAATTACACCGGCCAGAGGTGCATCCAGCTGCAGGTGACCCTGATAATTACATCAGCCAGAGGTGCATCCAGCTGCATGTGTCCCTGATAATTACTCTGGCAAGAGGTGCATCCAACTTCAAGTATCGCTGATAATTACACTGGCAAGAGTTGTATCCAGCTGTATGTGTCCATGATAATTACACTGGCAAGAGGTGCATCCAGCTGCACGTATCCCTGATCAGTCCTCTGGCAAGATGTGCATCGAGCTGCACGTGTCCCTGATAATTACTCCGGCAAGAGGTGCATCCAGCTGCAAGTGAACCTTATAATTACAGCGGCAAGAGTTACATCCAGCTGCAAGTGACCCTGAGAATTACTCCGGCAAGAGGTGCATCCAGCTGCATGTGTCCCTGATAATTATTCCGGCAAGTAATGCATCCAGCTGTGCGTGTCCCTGATAATTACAGTGGCAAGAGGTGCATCCAGCTGCACATGTCCCTGATAATTACTCCGGCAAGAGGTGCATCCAGCTGCATGTGTCCCTGATAATTACACTGGCAAGAGGTGCATCCAGCTGCATGTGTCCCTGATAATTACAGCGGCAAGAGTTACATCCAGCTGCACGTTTTCCTGATAATTACAAAGACAAGAGGTGCATCCAGCTGCATGTGTACCTGATAATTACTCTGGTAAGAGGTGCATCCAGCTGCAAGTGAATATTATAATTACACCGGCCAGAGGTGCATCTAGCTGCAAGTGAACCTTATAATTACAGCGGCAAGAGTTACATCCAGCTGCAAGTGACCCTGAGAATTACTCCGGCAAGAGGTGCATCCAGCTGCATGTGTCCCTGATAATTATTCCGGCAAGTAATGCATCCAGCTGTGCGTGTCCCTGATAATTACAGTGGCAAGAGGTGCATCCAGCTGCACATGTCCCTGATAATTACTCCGGCAAGAGGTGCATCCAGCTGCATGTGTCCCTGATAATTACACTGGCAAGAGGTGCATCCAGCTGCATGTGTCCCTGATAATTACACTGGCAAGAGGTGCATCCAGCTGCAGGTGATCCTGATAATTACATCAGCCAGAGGTGCATCCAGCTGCATGTGTCCCTGATAATTACACCGGCCAGAGGTGCATCTAGCTGCATGTGTCCCTGATAATTACACTGGCAAGAGGTGCATCCAGCTGCAGGTGATCCTGATAATTACATCAGCCAGAGGTGCATCCAGCTGCATGTGTCCCTGATAATTACTCTGGATAAGAGGTGCATCCAACTTCAAGTATCGCTGATAATTACACTGGCAAGAGTTGCATGCAGCTGTATGTGTCCATGCTAATTACACTGGCAAGAGGTGCATCCAGCTCCACGTGTCCCTGATAATTAAAAAGACAAGAGGTGCATCCATCTGCACGTGTCCCTGATAATTACTCTGGGAAGAGGTGCATCCAGCTGCACGTTTCCCTGATCATTACTATGGTAAGAGGTGCATCCAGCTGCAGGTGACCCTGATAATTATACTGGCCAGAGGTGCATCCAGCTGCAAGTGAACCTTATAATTACAGCGGCAACAGTTACATCCAGCTGCAAGTGACCCTGAGAATTACTCTGGCAAGAGGTGCATCCAGCTGCAGGTGATCCTGATAATTACACCAGCCAGAGGTGCATCCAGCTGCATGTGTCCCTGATAATTACTCTGGCAAGAGGTGCATCCAACTTCAAGTATCGCTGATAATTACACTAGCAAGAGTTGTATCCAGCTGTATGTGTCAATGATAATTACACTGGCAAGAGGTGCATCCAGCTGCATGTGTCCCTGATAATTACTCCGGCAAGAGGTGCATCCAGCTGCAGGTGACCCTGATCATTACACTGGCCAGAGGTGCATCCAGCTGCAAGTGAACCTTATAATTACAGCGGCAAAAGTTACATCCAGCTGCAAGTGACCCTGAGAATTACTCCGGCAAGAGGTGCATCCAGCTGCATGTGTCCCTGATAATTATTCCGGCAAGTGATGCATCCAGCTGTGCGTGTAGCTGATAATTACAGTGGCAAGAGGTGCATCCAGCTGCACATGTGCCTGATAATTACTGCGGCAAGAGGAGCATCCACCTACACTTGTCCCTGATAATTACTCCACCCTGATAATTACACCGGCCAGAGGTGCATCCAGCTGGATGTGTCCTTGATAATTATACTGGCAAGATTTGCATCCAGCTGAACGTGTCCCTGATAATGACTCCGGCAAGGGGTGCATCCAGCTGCAAGTGTCCCTGATAATTACTCTGGTAAGAGGTGCATCCAGCTGCAAGTGAACATTATAATTGCACCGGCCAGAGGTGCATCCAGCTGCATGTGTCCCTGATATTTACACCGGCCTGAGGTGCATCCAGCTGCATGTGTCCTTGATAATTACACTGGCATGATTTGCATCCAGCTGAACGTGTCCATCATAATGACTCCGGCAAGAGGTGCATCCAGCTGCATGTGTCCCTGATAATTACTCTGGTAAGATGTGCATCCAGCTGCAAGTTAACATTATAATTACACCGGCCAGAGGTGCATCCAGCTGCATGTGTCCCTGATAATTACACTGGCAAGATTTGCATCCAGCTGAACGTGTCCATGATAATTACTCTGACAAGAGGTGCATCCACCTGCAGGTGACCCTGATAATTACATCAGCCAGAGGTGCATCCAGCTGCATGTGTCGCTGATAATTACTCTGGCAAGAGGTGCATCCAACTTCAAGTATTGCTGATAATTACATTGGCAAGAGTTGTATCCAGATGTATGTGTCCATGATAATTACACTGGCAAGAGGTGCATCCAGCTGCACGTATCCCTGATAAGTACTCTGGCAAGAGGTGCATCCAGCTGCACGTGTCCCTGATAATTACTCCGGCAAGAGGAACATCCAGCTACACGTGTCCCAGATAATTACTCTGGAAAGAATTACACCCAGCTGCAATTGACCCTGATAATTACACTGGCCAGAGGTGCATCCAGCTACATGTGTCCCTGATAATTAATCTGGCAAGATTTGCATCCAGCTGAACGTGTCCCTGATAATTACTCCGTCAACAGGTGCATCCAGCTGCACGTGTCCCTGATAATTACTCTGGCAAGAGGTGCATCCAGCTGCACGGGTCCCTGATAATTACTCTGGCAAGAGGTGCATCCAGCTGCAGGTAATCCTGATAATTACACCAGCCAGAGGTGCATCCAGCTGCATGTGTCCCTGATAATTACTCTGGCAAGAGGTGCATCCAGCTGCACGTAACCCTGATAAGTACTCTGGCAAGAGGTGCATCCAGCTGCATGTGTCCCTGATAATTACAGCGGCCAAAGGTGCATCCATCCGCACGTGATTCTGATAATTACAAAGACAAGAGGTGCATCCAGCTGCATGTGTCCCTCATAATTACAGCGGCAAGAGTTACATCCAGCTGCACGTTTTCCTGATAATTACAAAGACAAGAGGTGCATCCAGCTGCATGTGTACCTGATAATTATTCCGGCAAGAGGTGCCTCCAGCTGTAAGTTTTCCTGATAATTTCAAAGACAAGAGGTGGATCCAGCTGCATTTGTCCCTGATAATTACTCTGGTAAGAGGTGCATCCAGCTGCAAGTGAACATTATAATTACACCGGCCAGAGGTGCATCTAGCTGCATGTGTCCCTGATAATTACACTGGCAAGAGGTGCATCCAGCTGCAGGTGATCCTGATAATTACATCAGCCAGAGGTGCATCCAGCTGCATGTGTCCCTGATAATTACTCTGGATAAGAGGTGCATCCAACTTCAAGTATCGCTGATAATTCCACTGGCAAGAGTTGCATGCAGCTGTATGTGTCCATGATAATTACACTGGCAAGAGGTGCATCCAGCTCCACGTGTCCCTGATAATTAAAAAGACAAGAGGTGCATCCATCTGCACGTGTCCCTGATAATTACTCTGGCAAGAGGTGCATCCAGCTGAACGTTTCCCTGATCATTACTATGGTAAGAGGTGCATCCAGCTGCAGGTGACCCTGATAATTGCACTGGCCAGAGGTGCATCCAGCTGCAAGTGAACCTTATAATTACAGCGGCAAGAGTTACATCCAGCTGCAAGTGACTCTGAGAATTACTCCGGCAAGAGGTGCATCCAGCTGCATGTGTCCCTGATAATTATTCCGGCAAGTAATGAATCCAGCTGTGCGTGTCCCTGATAATTACAGTGGCAAGAGGTGCATCCAGCTGCACATGTCCCTGATAATTACTCCTGCAAGAGGTGCATCCAGCTGCATGTGTCCCTGATAATTACTCCGGCAAGAGGAGCAACCAGCTACACGTGTCCCTGATAATTACTCCACCCTGATAATTACACCGGCCAGAGGTGCATCCAGCTGCATGTGTCCCTGATAATTACACTGGCAAAATTTGCATCCAGCTGCAGGTGACCCTGATAATTACATCAGCCAGAGGTGCATCCAGCTGCATGTGTCCCTGATAATTACTCTGGCAAGAGGTGCATCCAACTTCAAGTATCGCTGATAATTACACTAGCAAGAGTTGTATCCAGCTGTATGTGTCCATGATAATTACACTGGCAAGAGGTGCATCCAGCTGCACGTGTCCCTGATAATTACTCCGGCAAGAGGTGCATCCAGCTGCAAGTGACCCTGATAATTAAACTGGCAAGAGGTGAATCCAGCTACACGTGTCCCTGATAATTACTCCGGCAAGAGGTGCGTCCAACTGCATGTGTCCCTGATAATTACTCCGGCAAGAGGAGCATCCACCTACACTTGTCCCTGATAATTACTCCACCCTGATAATTACACCGGCCAGAGGTGCATCCAGCTGCATGTGTCCTTGATAATTACACTGGCAAGATTTGCATCCAGCTGAACGTGTCCCTGATAATGACTCCGGCAAGAGTTGCATCCAGCTGCAAGTGTCCCTGATAATTACTCTGGTAAGAGGTGCATCCAGCTGCAAGTGAACATTATAATTACACCGGCCAGAGGTGCATCCAGCTGCACGTGTCCCTGATAATTACTCCGGCAAGAGGTGCATCTAGCTGCATGTGTTCCTGATAATTACACTGGCAAGAGGTGCATCCAGCTGCATGTGTCCCTGATAATTACAGCGGCAAGAGTTACATCCAGCTGCACGTTTTCCTGATAATTACAAAGACAAGAGGTGCATCCAGCTGCATGTGTACCTGATAATTACTCTGGTAAGAGGTGCATCCAGCTGCAAGTGAATATTATAATTACACCGGCCAGAGGTGCATCTAGCTGCATGTGTCCCTGATAATTACACTGGCAAGAGGTGCATCCAGCTGCAGGTGATCCTGATAATTACATCAGCCAGAGGTGCATCCAGCTGCATGTGTCCCTGATAATTACTCTGGATAAGAGGTGCATCCAACTTCGAGTATCGCTGATAATTACACTGGCAAGAGTTGCATGCAGCTGTATGTGTCCATGCTAATTACACTGGCAAGAGGTGCATCCAGCTCCACGTGTCCCTGATAATTAAAAAGACAAGAGGTGCATCCATCTGCACGTGTCCCTGATAATTACTCTGGGAAGAGGTGCATCCAGCTGCACGTTTCCCTGATCATTACTATGGTAAGAGGTGCATCCAGCTGCAGGTGACCCTGATAATTACACTGGCCAGAGGTGCATCCAGCTGCAAGTGAACCTTATAATTACAGCGGCAACAGTTACATCCAGCTGCAAGTGACCCTGAGAATTACTCTGGCAAGAGGTGCATCCAGCTGCAGGTGATCCTGATAATTACACCAGCCAGAGGTGCATCCAGCTGCATGTGTCCCTGATAATTACTCTGGCAAGAGGTGCATCCAACTTCAAGTATCGCTGATAATTACACTAGCAAGAGTTGTATCCAGCTGTATGTGTCAATGATAATTACACTGGCAAGAGGTGCATCCAGCTGCACGTGTCCCTGATAATTACTCCGGCAAGAGGTGCATCCAGCTGCAAGTGACCCTGATAATTAAACTGGCAAGAGGTGAATCCAGCTACACGTGTCCCTGATAATTACTCCGGCAAGAGGTGCGTCCAACTGCATGTGTCCCTGATAATTACTCCGGCAGGAGGAGCATCCACCTACACTTGTCCCTGATAATTACTCCACCCTGATAATTACACCGGCCAGAGGTGCATCCAGCTGCATGTGTCCTTGATAATTACACTGGCAAGATTTGCATCCAGCTGAACGTGTCCCTGATAATGACTCCGGCAAGAGGTGCATCCAGCTGCAAGTGTCCCTGATAATTACTCTGGTAAGAGGTGCATCCAGCTGCAAGTGAACATTATAATTACACAGGCCAGAGGTGCATCCAGCTGCACGTGTCCCTGATAATTACTCTGGCAATAGGTGCATCTAGCTGCATGTGTCCCTGATATTACACTGGCAAGAGGTGCATCCAGCTGCATGTGTCCCTGATAATTACAGCGGCAAGAGTTACATCCAGCTGCACGTTTTTCTGATAATTACAAAGACAAGAGGTGCATCCAGCTGCATGTGTACCTGATAATTACTCTGGTAAGAGGTGCATCCAGCTGCAAGTGAATATTATAATTACACCGGCCAGAGGTGCATCTAGCTGCATGTGTCCCTGATAATTACACTGGCAAGAGGTGCATCCAGCTGCAGGTGATCCTGATAATTACATCAGCCAGAGGTGCATCCAGCTGCATGTGTCCCTGATAATTACTCTGGATAAGAGGTGCATCCAACTTCAAGTATCGCTGATAATTACACTGGCAAGAGTTGCATGCAGCTGTATGTGTCCATGCTAATTACACTGGCAAGAGGTGCATCCAGCTCCACGTGTCCCTGATAATTAAAAAGACAAGAGGTGCATCCATCTGCATGTGTCCCTGATAATTACTCTGGGAAGAGGTGCATCCAGCTGCACGTTTCCCTGATCATTACTATGGTAAGAGGTGCATCCAGCTGCAGGTGACCCTGATAATTACACTGGCCAGAGGTGCATCCAGCTGCAAGTGAACCTTATAATTACAGCGGCAACAGTTACATCCAGCTGCAAATGACCCTGAGAATTACTCCGGCAAGAGGTGCATCCAGCTGCATGTGTCCCTGATAATTATTCCGGCAAGAGGAGCAACCAGCTACACGTGTCCCTGATAATTACTCCACCCTGATAATTACACCGGCCAGAGGTGCATCCAGCTGCAGGTGACCCTGATAATTACATCAGCCAGAGGTGCATCCAGCTGCATGTGTCCCTGATAATTACTCTGGCAAGAGGTGCATCCAACTTCAAGTATCGCTGATAATTACACTGGCAAGAGTTGTATCCAGCTGTATGTGTCCATGATAATTACACTGGCAAGAGGTGCATCCAGCTGCACGTATCCCTGATCAGTCCTCTGGCAAGATGTGCATCGAGCTGCACGTGTCCCTGATAATTACTCCGGCAAGAGGTGCATCCAGCTGCAAGTGAACCTTATAATTACAGCGGCAAGAGTTACATCCAGCTGCAAGTGACCCTGAGAATTACTCCGGCAAGAGGTGCATCCAGCTGCATGTGTCCCTGATAATTATTCCGGCAAGTAATGCATCCAGCTGTGCGTGTCCCTGATAATTACAGTGGCAAGAGGTGCATCCAGCTGCACATGTCCCTGATAATTACTCCGGCAAGAGGTGCATCCAGCTGCATGTGTCCCTGATAATTACACTGGCAAGAGGTGCATCCAGCTGCATGTGTCCCTGATAATTACAGCGGCAAGAGTTACATCCAGCTGCACGTTTTCCTGATAATTACAAAGACAAGAGGTGCATCCAGCTGCATGTGTACCTGATAATTACTCTGGTAAGAGGTGCATCCAGCTGCAAGTGAATATTATAATTACACCGGCCAGAGGAGCATCTAGCTGCAAGTGAACCTTATAATTACAGCGGCAAGAGTTACATCCAGCTGCAAGTGACCCTGAGAATTACTCCGGCAAGAGGTGCATCCAGCTGCATGTGTCCCTGATAATTATTCCGGCAAGTAATGCATCCAGCTGTGCGTGTCCCTGATAATTACAGTGGCAAGAGGTGCATCCAGCTGCACATGTCCCTGATAATTACTCCGGCAAGAGGTGCATCCAGCTGCATGTGTCCCTGATAATTACACTGGCAAGAGGTGCATCCAGCTGCATGTGTCCCTGATAATTACAGCGGCAAGAGTTACATCCAGCTGCACGTTTTCCTGATAATTACAAAGACAAGAGGTGCATCCAGCTGCATGTGTACCTGATAATTACTCTGGTAAGAGGTGCATCCAGCTGCAAGTGAATATTATAATTACACCGGCCAGAGGTGCATCTAGCTGCATGTGTCCCTGATAATTACACTGGCAAGAGGTGCATCCAGCTGCAGGTGATCCTGATAATTACATCAGCCAGAGGTGCATCCAGCTGCATGTGTCCCTGATAATTACTCTGGATAAGAGGTGCATCCAACTTCAAGTATCGCTGATAATTACACTGGCAAGAGTTGCATGCAGCTGTATGTGTCCATGCTAATTACACTGGCAAGAGGTGCATCCAGCTCCACGTGCCCCTGATAATTAAAAAGACAAGAGGTGCATCCATCTGCACGTGTCCCTGATAATTACTCTGGGAAGAGGTGCATCCAGCTGCACGTTTCCCTGATCATTACTATGGTAAGAGGTGCATCCAGCTGCAGGTGACCCTGATAATTACACTGGCCAGAGGTGCATCCAGCTGCAAGTGAACCTTATAATTACAGCGGCAACAGTTACATCCAGCTGCAAGTGACCCTGAGAATTACTCTGGCAAGAGGTGCATCCAGCTGCACATGTCCCTGATAATTACTCCGGCAAGAGGTGCATCCAGCTGCATGTGTCCCTGATAATTACTCCGGCAAGAGGAGCAACCAGCTACACGTGTCCCTTATAATTACTCCACCCTGATAATTACACCTGCCAGAGGTGCATCCAGCTGCATGTGTCCCTTATAATTACACTGGCAAGATTTGCATCCAGCTGCAGGTGACCCTGATAATTACATCAGCCAGAGGTGCATCCAGCTGCATGTGTCCCTGATAATTACTCTGGCAAGAGGTGCATCCAACTTCAAGTATCGCTGATAATTACACTAGCAAGAGTTGTATCCAGCTGTATGTGTCCATGATAATTACACTGGCAAGAGGTGCATCCAGCTGCACGTGTCCCTGATAATTACTCCGGCAAGAGGTGCATCCAGCTGCAAGTGACCCTGATAATTAAACTGGCAAGAGGTGAATCCAGCTACACGTGTCCCTGATAATTACTCCGGCAAGAGGTGCGTCCAACTGCATGTGTCCCTGATAATTACTCCGGCAGGAGGAGCATCCACCTACACTTGTCCCTGATAATTACTCCACCCTGATAATTACACCGGCCAGAGGTGCATCCAGCTGCATGTGTCCTTGATAATTACACTGGCAAGATTTGCATCCAGCTGAACGTGTCCCTGATAATGACTCCGGCAAGAGGGGCATCCAGCTGCAAGTGTCCCTGATAATTACTCTGGTAAGAGGTGCATCCAGCTGCAAGTGAACATTATAATTACACCGGCCAGAGGTGCATCCAGCTGCACGTGTCCCTGATAATTACTCCGGCAAGTAATGCATCCAGCTGTGCGTGTCCCTGATAATTACAGTGGCAAGAGGTGCATCCAGCTGCACATGTCCCTGATAATTACTCCGGCAAGAGGTGCATACAGCTGCATGTGTCCCTGATAATTACACTGGCAAGAGGTGCATCCAGCTGCATGTGTCCCTGATAATTACAGCGGCAAGAGTTACATCCAGCTGCACGTTTTCCTGATAATTACAAAGACAAGAGGTGCATCCAGCTGCATGTGTACCTGATAATTACTCTGGTAAGAGGTGCATCCAGCTGCAAGTGAATATTATAATTACACCGGCCAGAGGTGCATCTAGCTGCATGTGTCCCTGATAATTACACTGGCAAGAGGTGCATCCAGCTGCAGGTGATCCTGATAATTACATCAGCCAGAGGTGCATCCAGCTGCATGTGTCCCTGATAATTACTCTGGATAAGAGGTGCATCCAACTTCAAGTATCGCTGATAATTACACTGGCAAGAGTTGCATGCAGCTGTATGTGTCCATGCTAATTACACTGGCAAGAGGTGCATCCAGCTCCACGTGTCCCTGATAATTAAAAAGACAAGAGGTGCATCCATCTGCACGTGTCCCTGATAATTACTCTGGGAAGAGGTGCATCCAGCTGCACGTTTCCCTGATCATTACTATGGTAAGAGGTGCATCCAGCTGCAGGTGACCCTGATAATTACACTGGCCAGAGGTGCATCCAGCTGCAAGTGAACCTTATAATTACAGCGGCAACAGTTACATCCAGCTGCAAGTGACCCTGAGAATTACTCTGGCAAGAGGTGCATACAGCTGCAGGTGATCCTGATAATTACACCAGCCAGAGGTGCATCTAGCTGCATGTGTCCCTGATAATTACTCTGGCAAGAGGTGCATCCAACTTCAAGTATTGCTGATAATTACATTGGCAAGAGTTGTATCCAGCTGTATGTGTCCATGATAATTACGCTGGCAAGATGTGCATCCAGCTGCACGTAACCCTGATAAGTACTCTGGCAAGAGGTGCATCCAGCTGCATGTGTCCCTGATAATTACAGCGGCCAAAGGTGCATCCATCCGCACGTGATCCTGATAATTACAAAGACAAGAGGTGCATCCAGCTGCATGTGTCCCTCATAATTACAGCGGCCAGGGTTACATCCAGCTGCACGTTTTCCTGATAATTACAAAGACAAGAGGTGCATCCAGCTGCATGTGTACCTGATAATTATTCCGGCAAGAGGTGCCTCCAGCTGTACGTTTTCCTGATAATTTCAAAGACAAGAGGTCGATCCAGCTGCATTTGTCCCTGATAATTACTCTGGTAAGAGGTGCATCCAGCTGAAAGTGAACATTATAATTACACCGGCCAGAGGTGCATCTAGCTGCATGTGTCCCTGATAATTACACTGGCAAGAGGTGCATCCAGCTGCAGGTGATCCTGATAATTACATCAGCCAGAGGTGCATCCAGCTGCATGTGTCCCTGATAATTACTCTGGATAAGAGGTGCATCCAACTTCAAGTATCGCTGATAATTACACTGGCAAGAGTTGCATGCAGCTGTATGTGTCCATGATAATTACACTGGCAAGAGGTGCATCCAGCTCCACGTGTCCCTGATAATTAAAAAGACAAGAGGTGCATCCATCTGTACGTGTCCCTGATAATTACTCTGGCAAGAGGTGCATCCAGCTGAACGTTTCCCTGATCATTACTATGGTAAGAGGTGCATCCAGCTGCAGGTGACCCTGATAATTACACTGGCCAGAGGTGCATCCAGCTGCAAGTGAACCTTATAATTACAGCGGCAAGAGTTACATCCAGCTGCAAGTGACCCTGAGAATTACTCCGGCAAGAGGTGCATCCAGCTGCATTTATCCCTATTAATTATTCCGGCAAGAGATGCATCCAGCTGTACATGTCTCTGATAATTACTCCGGCAAGAGGTGCATCCAGCTGCATGTGTCCCTGATAAGTACTCTGGCAAGAGGTGCATCCAGCTGCATGTGTCCCTGATAATTACAGTGGCAAGAGGTGCATCCAGCTGCACATGTCCCTGATAATTACTCCGGCAAGAGGTGCATCCAGCTGCATGTGTCCCTGATAATTACACTGGCAAGAGGTGCATCCAGCTGCATGTGTCCCTGATAATTACAGCGGCAAGAGTTACATCCAGCTGCACGTTTTCCTGATAATTACAAAGACAAGAGGTGCATCCAGCTGCATGTGTACCTGATAATTACTCTGGTAAGAGGTGCATCCAGCTGCAAGTGAATATTATAATTACACCGGCCAGAGGTGCATCTAGCTGCATGTGTCCCTGATAATTACACTGGCAAGAGGTGCATCCAGCTGCAGGTGATCCTGATAATTACATCAGCCAGAGGTGCATCCAGCTGCATGTGTCCCTGATAATTACTCTGGATAAGAGGTGCATCCAACTTCAAGTATCGCTGATAATTACACTGGCAAGAGTTGCATGCAGCTGTATGTGTCCATGCTAATTACACTGGCAAGAGGTGCATCCAGCTCCACGTGTCCCTGATAATTAAAAAGACAAGAGGTGCATCCATCTGCACGTGTCCCTGATAATTACTCTGGGAAGAGGTGCATCCAGCTGCACGTTTCCCTGATCATTACTATGGTAAGAGGTGCATCCAGCTGCAGGTGACCCTGATAATTACACTGGCCAGAGGTGCATCCAGCTGCAAGTGAACCTTATAATTACAGCGGCAACAGTTACATCCAGCTGCAAGTGACCCTGAGAATTACTCTGGCAAGAGGTGCATACAGCTGCAGGTGATCCTGATAATTACACCAGCCAGAGGTGCATCTAGCTGCATGTGTCCCTGATAATTACTCTGGCAAGAGGTGCATCCAACTTCAAGTATTGCTGATAATTACATTGGCAAGAGTTGTATCCAGCTGTATGTGTCCATGATAATTACGCTGGCAAGATGTGCATCCAGCTGCACGTAACCCTGATAAGTACTCTGGCAAGAGGTGCATCCAGCTGCATGTGTCCCTGATAATTACAGCGGCCAAAGGTGCATCCATCCGCACGTGATCCTGATAATTACAAAGACAAGAGGTGCATCCAGCTGCATGTGTCCCTCATAATTACAGCGGCCAGGGTTACATCCAGCTGCACGTTTTCCTGATAATTACAAAGACAAGAGGTGCATCCAGCTGCATGTGTACCTGATAATTATTCCGGCAAGAGGTGCCTCCAGCTGTACGTTTTCCTGATAATTTCAAAGACAAGAGGTCGATCCAGCTGCATTTGTCCCTGATAATTACTCTGGTAAGAGGTGCATCCAGCTGAAAGTGAACATTATAATTACACCGGCCAGAGGTGCATCTAGCTGCATGTGTCCCTGATAATTACACTGGCAAGAGGTGCATCCAGCTGCAGGTGATCCTGATAATTACATCAGCCAGAGGTGCATCCAGCTGCATGTGTCCCTGATAATTACTCTGGATAAGAGGTGCATCCAACTTCAAGTATCGCTGATAATTACACTGGCAAGAGTTGCATGCAGCTGTATGTGTCCATGATAATTACACTGGCAAGAGGTGCATCCAGCTCCACGTGTCCCTGATAATTAAAAAGACAAGAGGTGCATCCATCTGTACGTGTCCCTGATAATTACTCTGGCAAGAGGTGCATCCAGCTGAACGTTTCCCTGATCATTACTATGGTAAGAGGTGCATCCAGCTGCAGGTGACCCTGATAATTACACTGGCCAGAGGTGCATCCAGCTGCAAGTGAACCTTATAATTACAGCGGCAAGAGTTACATCCAGCTGCAAGTGACCCTGAGAATTACTCCGGCAAGAGGTGCATCCAGCTGCATGTGTCCCTGATAATTATTCCGGCAAGTAATGCATCCAGCTGTGCGTGTCCCTGATAATTACAGTGGCAAGAGGTGCATCCAGCTGCACATGTCCCTGATAATTACTCCGGCAAGAGGTGCATCCAGCTGCATGTGTCCCTGATAATTACACTGGCAAGATTTGCATCCAGCTGCAGGTGACCCTGATAATTATATCAGCCAGAGGTGCATCCAGCTGCATGTGTCCCTGATAATTACTCTGGTAAGAGGTGCATCCAGCTGCAAGTGAACATTATAATTACACCGGCCACAGGTGCATCCAGCTGCATGTGTCCCTGATAATTACACCCTGAGGTGCATCCAGCTGCATGTGTCCTTGATAATTGCACTGGCAAGATTTGCATCCAGCTGAACGTGTCCCTGATAATGACTCCGGCAAGAGGTGCATCCAGCTGCAAGTGTCCTTGATAATTACTCTGGTAAGAGGTGCATCCAGCTGCAAGTGAACATTATAATTACACCGGCCAGAGGTGCATCCAGCTGCATGTGTCCCTGATAATTACACTGGCAAGAGGTGCATCCAGCTGCACGTGTCCCTGATAATTACTCCGGCAAGAGGAACATCCAGCTACACGTGTCCCAGATAATTACTCTGGCAAGAATTACATCCAGCTGCAAGTGACCCTGATAATTACACTGGCCAGAGGTGCATCCAGCTGCATGTGTCCCTGATAATTAATCTGGCAAGATTTGCATCCAGCTGAACGTGTCCCTGATAATTACTCCGGCAAGAGGTGCATCCAGCTGCACGTGTCCCTGATAATTACTCAGGCAAGAGGAGCATCCAGCTGCAGGTGATCCTGATAATTACACCAGCCAGAGGTGCATCCAGCCGCATGTGTCCCTGATAATTACTCCGGCAAGAGCTGCATCCAACTTCAAGTATTGCTGATAATTACATTGGCAAGAGTTGTATCCAGCTGTATGTGTCCATGATAATTACGCTGGCAAGAGGTGCATCCAGCTGCACGTATCCCTGATAAGTACTCTGGCAAGCTGTGCATCCAGCTGCATGTGTCCCTGATAATTACAGCGGCCAAAGGTGCATCCAGCCGCACGTGTTCCTGATAATTACAAAGACAAGAGGTGCATCCAGCTGCATGTGACCTTATAAATACAGCAGCAAGAGTTACAGCCAGCTGCAAGTTACCCTGATAATTACTCCGGCAAGAGGTGCATCCAGCTGCATGTGTCCCTGATAATTACAGCGGCAAGAGTTACATCCAGCTGCACGTTTTCCTGATAATTACAAAGACAAGAGGTGCATCCAGCTGCATGTGTACCTGATAATTATTCCGGCAAGAGGTGCCTCCAGCTGTACGTTTTCCTGATAATTTCAAAGACAAGAGGTGCATCCAGCTGCATTTGTCCCTGATAATTACTCTGGTAAGCGGTGCATCCAGCTGCAAGTGAACATTATAATTACAACGGCCAGAGGTGCATCTAGCTGCATGTGTCCCTGATAATTACACTGGCAAGAGGTGCATCCAGCTGCAGGTGACCCTGATAATTACATCAGCCAGAGGTGCATCCAGCTGCTTGTGTCCCTGATAATTACTCTGGATAAGAGATGCATCCAACTTCAAGTATCGCTGATAATTACACTGGCAAGAGTTGCATGCAGCTGTATGTGTCCATGATAATTACACTGGCAAGAGGTGCATCCAGCTGCACGTATCCCTGATAAGTACTCTGGCAAGAGGTGTATCCAGCTGCACGTGTCCCTGATAATTACTCCGGCAAGAGGAACATCCAGCTACACGTGTCCCAGATAATTACTCTGGCAAGAATTACATCCAGCTGAAAGTGACCCTGATAATTACACCGGCCAGAGGTGCATCCAGCTGCATGTGTCCCTGATAATTAATCTGGCAAGATTTGCATCCAGCTGAACGTGTCCCTGATAATTACTCCGGCAAGAGGTGGATCCAGCTGCAAGTGACCCTGATAATTACTCCGGCAAGAGGTGCATCCAGCTGCATTTAACGCTGTTAATTATTCCGGCAAGAGATGCATCCAGCTGTACGTGACCCTGATAATTACTCCGGCAAGAGGTGCATCCAGCTGCATGTATCCCTGATAATTACTCCGGCAAGAGTTGCATCCAGCTGCACATGTCCCTGATAATTACTCCGGCAAGAGGTGCATCCACCTGCATGTGTCCCTGATAATTACTCCGGCAAGAGGAGCATCCAGCTACACGTGTCCCTGATAATTACTCCACCCAGATAATTACACTGGCCAGAGGAGCATCCAGCTGCATGTGTCCCTGATAATTACACTGGCAAGATTTGCATCCAGTTGAACGTGTCCCTGATAATTACTCTGGCAAGAGGTGCATCCAGCTGCAGGTGACCCTGATAATTACATCAGCCAGAGCTGCCTCCAGCTGCAAGTGACCCTGATAATTACTCCGGCAAGAGGTGCATCCAGCTGCACGTGTCCCTGATAATTACAAAGACAAGAGGTGTATACAGCTGCACATGTCCCTGATAATTACTCCGGCAAGAGGTGTATCCAGCTGCAAGTGACCCTGATAATTACACTGGCAAGAGGTGAATCCAGCTACACGTGTCCCAGATAATTACTCTGGCAAGAATTACATCCAGCTGCAAGTGACCCTAATAATTACACCGGCCAGAGGTGCATCCAGCTGCATGTGTCCCTGATAATTAATCTGGCAAGATTTGCATCCAGCTGAACGTTTCCCTGATAATTACTCCGGCAAGAGGTGGATCCAGCTGCACGTGTCCCTGATAATTACTCCGGCAAGAGGTGCATCCAGCTGCATGGGTCCGTGATAATTACTCTGGCAAGAGGTGCATCCAGCTGCAAGTGACCCTGATAATTACACCGGCCAGAGGTGCATCCAGCTGCATGTGTCACTGATAATTAATCTGGCAATATTTGCATCCAGCTGAACGTGTCCCTGATAATTACTCCGGCAAGAGGCGCATGCATCTGCACGTGTCCCTGATAATTACTCTGGCAAGAGGTGCATCCAGCTGCACGTGTCCCTGATCATTACTATGGTAAGAGGTGCATCCAGCTGCAGGTGACCCTGATAATTACACTGGCCAGAGGTGCATCCAGCTGCAGGTGAACCTTATAATTACAGCGGCAAGAGTTACATCCAGCTGCAAGTGACCCTGAGAATTACTCCGGCAAGAGGTGCATCCAGCTACATGTGTCCCTGATAATTATTCCGGCAAGAGATGCATCCAGCTGCACATGTCCCTGATAATTACTCCGGCAAGAGGTGCATCCAGCTACACGTGTCCCTGATAATTACTCCACCCTGATAATTACAGTGGCAAGAGGTGCATCCAGCTGCACATGTCCCTGATAATTACTCCGGCAAGAGGTGCATCCAGCTACACGTGTCCCTGATAATTACTCCACCCTGATAATTACACCGGCCAGAGGTGCATCCAGCTGCATGTGTCCCTGATAATTACACTGGCAAGATTTGCATCCAGCTGCAGGTGACCCTGATAATTACATCAGCCAGAGGTGCATCCAGATGCATGTGTCCCTGATAATTACTCTGGCAAGAGATGCTTCCAACTTCAAGTATCGCTGATAATTACACTGGCAAGAGTTGTATCCAGCTGTATGTGTCCATGATAATTACACTGGCAAGAGGTGCATCCAGCTGCACGTATCCCTGATAAGTACTCTGGCAAGAGGTGCATCGAGCTGCACGTGTCCCTGATAATTACTCCGGCAAGAGGTGCATCCAGCTGCAAGTGACCCTGATAATTACACTGGCAAGAGGTGAATCCACCTACATGTGTCCCTGATAATTACACCGGCAAGAGGTTTATCCAGCTGCAAGTGACCCTGATAATTACACCAGCAAGAGGTGCATCCAGCTGCATGTGTCCCTGATAATTACTCCGGCAAGAGGAGCTTCCACCTACACTTGTCCCTGATAATTACTCCACCCTGATAATTACACCGGCCAGAGGTGCATCCAGCTGCATGTGTCCTTGATAATTACACTGGCAAGAATTGCATCCAGCTGCACGTGTCCCTGATAATGACTCCGGCAAGAGGTGCATCCAGCTGCAAGTGTCCCTGATAATTACTCTGGTAAGAGGTGCATCCAGCTGCAAGTGAACATTATAATTACACCGGCCAGAGTTGCATCCAGCTGCACGTGTCCCTGATAATTACTCCGGCAAGAGGTGCATCTAGCTGCATGTGTCCCTGATAATTACACTGGCAAGAGGTGCATCCAGCTGCACGTGACCCTGATAATTACATCAGCCAGTGGTGCATCCAGTTGCATGTGTCCCTGATAATCACTCTGTATAAGAGGTGCATCCAACTTCAAGTATCGCTGATAATTACACTGGCAAGAGTTGCATGAAGCTGTATGTGTCCATGATAATTACACTGGCAAGAGGTGCATCCAGCTCCACGTGTCCCTGATAATTAAAAAGACAAGAGGTGCATCAAACTACACTTGTCCCTGATAATTACTCCACCCTGATAATTACACCGGCCAGAGGTGCATCCAGCTGCATGTGTCCTTGATAATTACACTGGCAAGAATTGCATCCAGCTGCACGTGTCCCTGATAATGACTCCGGCAAGAGGTGCATCCAGCTGCAAGTGTCCCTGATAATTACTCTGGTTAGAGGTGCATCCAGCTGCAAGTGAACATTATAATTACACCGGCCAGAGTTGCATCCAGCTGCACGTGTCCCTGATAATGACTCCGGCAAGAGGTGCATCTAGCTGCATGTGTCCCTGATAATTACACTGGCAAGAGGTGCATCCAGCTGCACGTGACCCTGATAATTACATCAGCCAGTGGTGCATCCAGTTGCATGTGTCCCTGATAATCACTCTGTATAAGAGGTGCATCCAACTTCAAGTATCGCTGATAATTACACTGGCAAGAGTTGCATGAAGCTGTATGTGTTCCTGATAATTACTCTGGCAAGAGGTGCATCCAGCTGCACGTGTCCCTGATCATTACTATGGTAAGAGGTGCATCCAGCTGCAGGTGACCCTGATAATTACACTGGCCTGAGGTGCATCCAGCTGCAAGTGAACCTTATAATTACAGCGGCAAGAGTTACATCCAGCTGCAAGTGACCCTGATAATTACTCCAGCAAGAGGTGCATCCAGCTGCATGTGTCCCTGATAATTATTCTGGCAAGAGATGCATCCAGCTGTACGTGTCCCTGATAATTACAGTGGCAAGAGGTGCATCCAGCTCCACGTGTCCCTGATAATGACTCCGGCAAGAGGTGCATCCAGCTGCAAGTGTCCCTGATAATTACTCTGGCAAGAGGTGCATCCACTGCAGGTGATCCTGATAATTACACCAGACAGAGGTGCATCCAGCTGCAAGTGACCCTGATAATTACAAACACAAGAGGTGCATCCAGCTGCACGTGTCCATGATAATTACTCCGGCAAGAGGTGCATCCAGCTGCACGTGACCCTGATAATTACATCAGCCAGAGGTGCGTCCAGCTGCATGTGTCCCTGATAATTACTCTGGATAAGAGGTGCATCAAACTACAAGTATCGCTGATAATTACACTGGCAAGAGTTGCATCCAGCTGTATGTGTCCATGATAATTACACTTTCAAGAGGTACATCCAGCTCCACGTGTCCCTGATAATTAAAAAGACAAGAGCTGCATCCATCTCCACGTGTCCCTGATAATTACTCTGGCAAGAGGTGCATCCAGCTGCACGTGTCCCTGATCATTACTATGGTAAGAGGTGCATCCAGCTGCAGGTGACCCTGATAATTACCCTGGCCAGAGGTGCATCCAGCTTCAAGTGAACCTTATAATTACAGCGGCAAGAGTTACATCCAGCTGCAAGTGACCCTGATAATTACTCCGGCAAGAGGTGCATCCAGCTGCATGTGTCCCTGATAATTATTCCGGCAAGAGATGCATCCAGCTGTACGTGTCCCTGATAATTACTCCGGCAAGAGGAGCATCCAGCTACACGTGTCCCTGATAATTACTCCACCCTGATAATTACACCAGCCAGAGGTGCATCCAGCTACATGTGTCCCTGATAATTACACTGGCAAGATTTGCATCCAGCTGAACGTGTCCCTGATAATTACTCCGGCAAGAGGTGCATCCAGCTGCAAGTGTCCCTGATAATTACTCTGGCAAGAGGTGCATCCAGCTGCAGGTGATCCTGATAATTACACCAGACAGAGGTGCATCCAGCTGAAAGTGACCCTGATAATTACTCCGGCAAGAGGTGCATCCAGCTGCATGTGTCCCTGATAATTACAAAGACAAGAGGTGCATCCAG
Source organism: Narcine bancroftii (assembly GCF_036971445.1). Lineage (NCBI taxonomy): Eukaryota > Metazoa > Chordata > Chondrichthyes > Torpediniformes > Narcinidae > Narcine > Narcine bancroftii. The sequence goes on from NC_091481.1 coordinate 41,661,460, forward strand.
CTGCACATGTCCCTGATAATTACTCCGGCAAGAGGTGCATCCAGCTGCAAGTGACCCTGATAATTACACTGGCAAGAGGTGAATCCAGCTGCACGTGTCCCTGATAAATATACCGGCAAGAGGTTCATCCAGCTGCAAGTGACCCTGATAATTACACCAGCAAAAGGTGCATCCAGCTGCATGTGTCCCTGATAATTACAGTGGCAAGAGGTGCATCCAGCTGCAGGTGACCCTGATAATTACATCAGCCAGAGGTGCATCCAGCTGCATGTGTCCCTGATAATTACTCTGGCAAGAGGTGCATCCAAATTCAAGTATTGCTGATAATTGCATTGGCAAGAGTTGTATCCAGCTGTATGTGTCCATGATAATTACACTGGCAAGAGGTGCATCCAGCTGCACGTGTCCCTGATCATTACTATGGTAAGAGGTGCATCCAGCTGCAGGTGACCCTGATAATTACCCTGGCCAGAGGTGCATCCAGCTTCAAGTGAACCTTATAATTACAGCGGCAAGAGTTACATCCAGCTGCAAGTGACCCTGATAATTACTCCGGCAAGAGGTGCATCCAGCTGCATGTGTCCCTGATAATTATTCCGGCAAGAGATGCATCCAGCTGTACGTGTCCCTGATAATTACTCGGCAAGAGGTGCATCCAGCTGCATGTGTCCCTGATAATTACTCCGGCAAGAGGAGCATCCAGCTACACGTGTCCCTGATAATTACTCCACCCTGATAATTACACCAGCCAGAGGTGCATCCAGCTACATGTGTCCCTGATAATTACACTGGCAAGATTTGCATCCAGCTGAACGTGTCCCTGATAATTACTCCGGCAAGAGGTGCATCCAGCTGCAAGTGTCCCTGATAATTACTCTGGCAAGAGGTGCATCCAGCTGCAGGTGATCCTGATAATTACACCAGACAGAGGTGCATCCAGCTGCAAGTGACCCTGATAATTACTCCGGCAAGAGGTGCATCCAGCTGCATGTGTCCATGATAATTACAAAGACAAGAGGTGCATCCAGCTGCACATGTCCCTGATAATTACTCCGGCAAGAGGTGCATCCAGCTGCAAGTGACCCTGATAATTACACTGGCAAGAGGTGAATCCAGCTGCACGTGTCCCTGATAAATATACCGGCAAGAGGTTCATCCAGCTGCAAGTGACCCTGATAATTACACCAGCAAAAGGTGCATCCAGCTGCATGTGTCCCTGATAATTACAGTGGCAAGAGGTGCATCCAGCTGCAGGTGACCCTGATAATTACATCAGCCAGAGGTGCATCCAGCTGCATGTGTCCCTGATAATTACTCTGGCAAGAGGTGCATCCAAATTCAAGTATTGCTGATAATTGCATTGGCAAGAGTTGTATCCAGCTGTATGTGTCCATGATAATTACACTGGCAAGAGGTGCATCCAGCTGCACGTATTCCTGATAAGTACTCTGGCAAAAGGTGTATCCAGCTGCACGTATCCCTGATAATTACTCCGGCAAGAGGAACATCCAGCTACACGTGTCGCAGATAATTACACTGGCAAGAATTACATCCAGCTGCAAGTGACCCTGATAATTACACCGGCCAGAGGTGCATCCAGCTGCATGTGTCCCTGATAATTAATCTGGCAAGATTTGCATCCAGCTGAACGTGTCCCTGATAATTACTCCGGCAAGAGGTGCATCCAGCTGCAAGGGTCCCTGATAATTACTCTGGCAAGAGGTGCATCCAGCTGCAAGTGACCCTGATAATTACACCGGCCAGAGGTGCACCCAGCTGCATGTGTCCCTGATAATTACACTGGCAAGAGGTGCATCCAGCTGCAGGTGACCCTGATAATTACACCAGCCAGAGGTGCATCCAGCTGCATGTGTCCCTGATAATTACTCTTGATAAGAGGTGCATCCAACTTCAAGTATCGCTGATAATTACACTGGCAAGAGTTGCATGAATCTGTATGTGTCCATGATAATTACACTGGCAAGAGGTGCATCCAGCTGCAAGTGACCCTGATAATTACTCCGGCAAGAGGTGCATCCAGCTGCACGTGTCCCTGATAATTACAAAGACAAGAGGTGCATCCAGCTGCACATGTCCCTTATAATTACTCCGGCAAGAGGTGTATCCAGCTGCAAGTGTCCCTGATAATTACACTGGCAAGAGGTGCATCCAGCTGCAGGTGACCCTGATAATTACATCAGCCAGAGGTGCATCCAGCTGCATGTGTCCCTGATAATTACTCTTGATAAGAGGTGCATCCAACTTCAAGTATCGCTGATAATTACACTGGCAAGAGTTGCATGAATCTGTATGTGTCCATGATAATTACACCAGCAAGAGGTGCATCCAGCTGCATGTGTCCCTGATAATTACAGTGGCAAGAGGTGCATCCAGCTGCAGGTGACCCTGATAATTACATCAGCCAGAGCTGCATCCAGCTGCAAGTGACCCTGATAATTACTCCGGCAAGAGGTGCATCCAGCTGCGCGTGTCCCTGATAATGACTCCGGCAAAAGGTGCATCCAGCTGCAAGTGTCCCTGATAATTACTCTGGTAAGAGGTGCATCCAGCTGCAAGTGAACATTATAATTACACCGGCCAGAGTTGCATCCAGCTGCACGTGTCCCTGATAATTACTCCGGCAAGAGGTGCATCCAGCTGCACGTGTCCCTGATCATTAAAAAGACAAGAGCTGCATCCATCTCCACGTGTCCCTGATAATTACTCTGGCAAGAGGTGCATCCAGCTGCACGTGTCCCTGATCATTACTATGGTAAGAGGTGCATCCAGCTGCAGGTGACCCTGATAATTACCCTGGCCAGAGGTGCATCCAGCTTCAAGTGAACCTTATAATTACAGCGGCAATAGTTACATCCAGCTGCAAGTGACCCTGATAATTACTCCGCAAGAAGTGCATCCAGCTGCATGTGTCCCTGATAATTATTCCGGCAAGAGATGCATCCAGCTGTACGTGTCCCTGATAATTACTCGGCAAGAGGTGCATCCAGCTGCATGTGTCCCTGATAATTACTCCGGCAAGAGGAGCATCCAGCTACACGTGTCCCTGATAATTACTCCACCCTGATAATTACACCGGCCAGAGGTGCATCCAGCTACATGTGTCCCTGATAATTACACTGGCAAGATTTGCATCCAGCTGAACGTGTCCCTGATAATTACTCCGGCAAGAGGTGCATCCAGCTGCAAGTGTCCCTGATAATTACTCTGGCAAGAGGTGCATCCAGCTGCAGGTGATCCTGATAATTACACCAGACAGAGGTGCATCCAGCTGCAAGTGACCCTGATAATTACTCCGGCAAGAGGTCCATCCAGCTGCACGTGTCCCTTATAATTACAATGACAAGAGGTGCATCCAGCTGCACATGTCCCTGATAATTACTCCGGCAAGAGGTGCATCCAGCTGCAAGTGACCCTGATAATTACACTGGCAAGAGGTGAATCCAGCTGCACGTGTCCCTGATAATTATACCGGCAAGAGGTTCATCCAGCTGCAAGTGACCCTGATAATTACACCAGCAAAAGGTGCATCCAGCTGCATGTGTCCCTGATAATTACAGTGGCAAGAGGTGCATCCAGCTGCAGGTGACCCTGATAATTACATCAGCCAGAGGTGCATCCAGCTGCATGTGTCCCTGATAATTACTCTGGCAAGAGGTGCATCCAACTTCAAGTATTGCTGATAATTGCATTGGCAAGAGTTGTATCCAGCTGTATGTGTCCATGATAATTACACTGGCAAGAGGTGCATCCAGCTGCACGTATCACTGATAAGCACTCTGGCAAAAGGTGTATCCAGCTGCACGTATCCCTGATAATTACTCCGGCAAGAGGAACATCCAGCTACACGTGTCGCAGATAATTACACTGGCAAGAATTACATCCAGCTGCAAGTGACCCTGATAATTACACCGGCCAGAGGTGCATCCAGCTGCATGTGTCCCTGATAATTAATCTGGCAAGATTTGCATCCAGCTGAACGTGTACCTGATAATTACTCTGGCAAGAGGTGCATCCAGCTGCACGGGTCCCTGATAATTACTCTGGAAAGAGGTGCATCCAGCTGCAAGTGACCCTGATAATTACACCGGCCAGAGGTGCATCCAGCTGCATGTGTCCCTGATAATTACACTGGCAAGAGGTGCATCCAGCTGCAGGTGACCCTGATAATTACATCAGCCAGAGGTGCATCCAGCTGCATGTGTCCCTGATAATTACTCTTGATAAGAGGTGCATCCAACTTCAAGTATCGCTGATAATTACACTGGCAAGAGTTGCATGGAGCTGTATGTGTCCATGATAATTACACTGGCAAGAGGTGCATCCAGCTGCACGTGTCCCTGATAATTACTCCGGCAAGAGGTGCATCCAGCTGCACGTGTCCCTGATCATTAAAAAGACAAGAGCTGCATCCATCTCCACGTGTCCCTGATAATTACTCTGGCAAGAGGTGCATCCAGCTGCACGTGTCCCTGATCATTACTATGGTAAGAGGTGCATCCAGCTGCAGGTGACCCTGATAATTACCCTGGCCAGAGGTGCATCCAGCTTCAAGTGAACCTTATAATTACAGCGGCAAGAGTTACATCCAGCTGCAAGTGACCCTGATAATTACTCCGGCAAGAGGTGCATCCAGCTGCATGTGTCCCTGATAATTATTCCGGCAAGAGATGCATCCAGCTGTACGTGTCCCTGATAATTACTCGGCAAGACGTGCATCCAGCTGCATGTGTCCCTGATAATTACTCCGGCAAGAGGAGCATCCAGCTACACGTGTCCCTGATAATTACTCCACCCTGATAATTACACCGGCCAGATGTGCATCCAGCTACATGTGTCCCTGATAATTACACTGGCAAGATTTGCATCCAGCTGAACGTGTCCCTGATAATTACTCCGGCAAGAGGTGCATCCAGCTGCAAGTGTCCCTGATAATTACTCTGGCAAGAGGTGCATCCAGCTGCAGGTGATCCTGATAATTACACCAGACAGAGGTGCATCCAGCTGCAAGTGACCCTGATATTTACTCCGGCAAGAGGTCCATCCAGCTGCACGTGTCCCTTATAATTACAAAGACAAGAGGTGCATCCAGCTGCACATGTCCCTGATAATAACTCCGGCAAGAGGTGCATCCAGCTGCAAGTGACCCTGATAATTACACTGGCAAGAGATGAATCCAGCTGCACGTGTCCCTGATAATTATACCGGCAAGAGGTTCATCCAGCTGCAAGTGACCCTGATAATTACACCAGCAAAAGGTGCATCCAGCTGCATGTGTCCCTGATAATTACAGTGGCAAGAGGTGCATCCAGCTGCAGGTGACCCTGATAATTACATCAGACAGAGCTGCATCCAGCTGCATGTGTCCCTGATAATTACTCTGGCAAGAGGTGCATCCAACTTCAAGTATTGCTGATAATTGCTTTGGCAAGAGTTGTATCCAGCTGTATGTGTCCATGATAATTACACTGGCAAGAAGTGCATCCAGCTGCACGTATCACTGATAAGTACTCTGGCAAAAGGTGTATCCAGCTGCACGTATCCCTGATAATTACTCCGGCAAGAGGAACATCCAGCTACACGTGTTCCAGATAATTACTCTGGCAAGAATTACATCCAGCTGCAAGTGACCCTATAATTACACCGGCCAGAGGTGCATCCAGCTGCATGTGTCCCTGATAATTAATCTGGCAAGATTTGCATCCAGCTGAACGTGTCCCTGATAATTACTCTGGCAAGAGGTGCATCCAGCTGCATGGGTCCCTGATAATTACTCTGGCAAGAGGTGCATCCAGCTGCAAGTGACCCTGATAATTACACCGGCCATAGGTGCATCCAGCTGCATGTGTCCCTGATAATTACACTGGCAAGAGGTGCATCCAGCTGCAGGTGACCCTGATAATTACATCAGCCAGAGGTGCATCCAGCTGCATGTGTCCCTGATAATTACTCTTGATAAGAGGTGCATCCAACTTCAAGTATCGCTGATAATTACGCTGGCAAGAGTTGCATGAAGCTGTATGTGTCCATGATAATTACACTGGCAAGAGGTGCATCCAGCTGCAAGTGACCCTGATAATTACTCCGGCAAGAGGTGCATCCAGCTGCACATGTCCCTGATAATTACAAAGACAAGAGGTGCATCCAGCTGCACATGTCCCTGATAATTACTCCGGAAAGAAGTGTATCCAGCTGCAAGTGACCCTGATAATTACACTGGCAAGAAGTGAATCCAGCTGCACGTGTCCCTGATAATTATACCGGCAAGAGGTTCATCCAGCTGCAAGTGACCCTGATAATTACACCAGCAAGAGGTGCATCCAGCTGCATGTGTCCCTGATAATTACAGTGGCAAGAGGTGCATCCAGCTGCAGGTGACCCTGATAATTACATCAGACAGAGCTGCATCCAGCTGCAAGTGACCCTGATAATTACTCCGGCAAGAGGTGCATCCAGCTGCACGTGTCCCTGATAATTACAAAGACAAGAGGTGTATACAGCTGCACATGTCCCTGATAATTACTCCGGCAAGAGGTGTATCCAGCTGCAAGTGACCCTGATAATTACACTGGCAAGAGGTGAATCCAGCTACACGTGTCCCAGATAATTACTCTGGCAAGAATTACATCCAGCTGCAAGTGACCCTGAAATTACACCGGCCAGAGGTGCATCCAGCTGCATGTGTCCCTGATAATTAATCTGGCAAGATTTGCATCCAGCTGAACGTTTCCCTGATAATTACTCCGGCAAGAGGTGGATCCAGCTGCACGTGTCCCTGATAATTACTCCGGCAAGAGGTGCATCCAGCTGCACGGGTCCCTGATAATTACTCTGGCAAGAGGTTCATCCAGCTGCAAGTGACCCTGATAATTACACCGGCCAGAGGTGCATCCAGCTGCATGTGTCCCTGATAATTAATCTGGCAATATTTGCATCCAGCTGAACGTGTCCCTGATAATTACTCCGGAAAGAGGTGCATCCATCTGCACGTGTCCCTGATAATTACTCTAGCAAGAGGTGCATCCAGCTGCACGTGTCCCTGATCATTGCTATGGTAAGAAGTGCATCCAGCTGCAGGTGACCCTGATAATTACACTGGCCTGAGGTGCATCCAGCTGCAAGTGAACCTTATAATTGCAGCGGCAAGAGTTACATCCAGCTCCAAGTGACCCTGAGAATTACTCCGGCAAGAGGTGCATCCAGCTACATGTGTCCCTGATAATTATTCCGGCAAGAGATGCATCCAGCTGCACATGTCCCTGATAATTACTCCGGCAAGAGGTGCATCCAGCTACTCGTGTCCCTGATAATTACTCCACCATGATAATTACAGTGGCAAGAGGTGAATCCAGCTGCAGGTGACCCTGATAATTACATCAGCCAGAGGTGCGTCCAGCTGCATGTGTCCCTGATAATTACTCTGGCAAGAGATGCATCCAACTTCAAGTATCGCTGATAATTACACTGGCAAGAGTTGTATCCAGCCGTATGTGTCCATGATAATTACACTGGCAAGAGGTGCATCCAGCTGCACGTATCCCTGATAAGTACTCTGGCAAGAGGTGCATCGAGCTGCACGTTTCCCTGATAATTACTCCGGCAAGAGGTGCATCCAGCTGCAAGTGACCCTGATAATTACACTGGCAAGAGGTGAATCCAACTACACGTGTCCCTGATAATTACACCGGCAAGTGCATCCAGCTGCATGTGTCCCTGATAATTACTCCGGCAAGAGGAGCATCCACCTACACTTGTCCCTGATAATTACTCCACCCTGATAATTACACCGGCCAGAGGTGCATCCAGCTGCATGTGTCCTTGATAATTACACTGGCAAGATTTGCATCCAGCTGCACGTGTCCCTGATAATGACTCCGGCAAGAGGTGCATCCAGCTGCAAGTTTCCCTGATAATTACTCTGGTAAGAGGTGCATCCAGCTGCAAGTGAACATTATAATTACACCGGCCAGAGTTGCATCCAGCTGCACGTGTCCCTGATAATTACTCCGGCAAGAGGTGCATCTAGCTGCATGTGTCCCTGATAATTACACTGGCAAGAGGTGCATCCAGCTGCAGGTGACCCTGATAATTACATCAGCCAGAGGTGCATCCAGTTGCATGTGTCCCTGATAATTACTCTGGATAAGAGGTGCATCCAACTTCAAGTATCGCTGATAATTACACTGGCAAGAGTTGCATGAAGCTGTATGTGTCCATGATAATTACACTGGCAAGAGGTGCATCCAGCTCCACTTGTCCCTGATAATTAAAAAGACAAGAGGTGCATCAATCTGCACGTGTTCCTGATAATTACTCTGGCAAGAGGTGCATCCAGCTGCACGTTTCCCTGATCATTACTATGGTAAGAGGTGCATCCAGCTGCAGGTGACCCTGATAATTACACTGGCCAGAGGTGCATCCAGCTGCAAGTGAACCTTATAATTACAGCGGCAAGAGTTACATCCAGCTGCACGTGACCCTGATAATTACTCCGGCAAGAGGTGCATCCAGCTGCATGTGTCCCTGATAATTATTCCGGCAAGAGATGCATCCAGCTGTACGTGTCCCTGATAATTACAGTGGCAAGAGGTGCATCCAGCTCCACGTGTCCCTGATAATGACTCCGGAAAGAGGTGCATCCAGCTGCAAGTGTCCCTGATAATTACTCTGGCAAGAGGTGCATCCACTGCAGGTGACCCTGATAATTACATCAGCCAGAGGTGCGTCCAGCTGCATGTGTCCCTGATAATTACTCTGGATAAGAGGTGCATCCAACTACAAGTATCGCTGATAATTACACTGGCAAGAGTTGCATCCATCTGTATGTGTCCATGATAATTACACTGGCAAGAGGTACTTCCAGCTCCACGTGTCCCTGATAATTAAAAACACAAGAGCTGCATCCATCTCCACGTGTCCCTGATAATTACTCTGGCAAGAGGTGCATCCAGCTGCACGTGTCCCTGATCATTACTATGGTAAGAGGTGCATCCAGCTGCAGGTGACCCTGATAATTACCCTGGCCAGAGGTGCATCCAGCTTCAAGTGAACCTTATAATTACAGCGGCAAGAGTTACATCCAGCTGCAAGTGACCCTGATAATTACTCCGGCAAGAGGTGCATCCAGCTGCATGTGTCCCCGATAATTACTCCGGCAAGAGGTGCATCCAGCTACACGTGTCCCTGATAATTACTCCGCCCTGATAATTACACCGGCCAGAGGTGCATCCAGCTGCATGTGTCCCTGATAATTACACTGGCAAGATTTGCATCCAGCTGCAGGTGACCCTGATAATTACATCAGCCAGAGGTGCATCCAGCTGCATGTGTCCCTGATAATTACTCTGGCAAGAGATGCATCCAACTTCAAGTATCGCTGATAATTACACTGGCAAGAGTTGTATCCAGCTGTATGTGTCCATGATAATTACACTGGCAAGAGGTGCATCCAGCTGCACGTATCCCTGATAAGTACTCTGGCAAGAGGTGCATCGAGCTGCACGTTTCCCTGATAATTACTCCGGCAAGAGGTGCATCCAGCTGCAAGTGAACATTATAATTACACCGGCCAGAGTTGCATCCAGCTGCACGTGTCCCTGATAATTACTACGGCAAGAGGTGCATCTATCTGCATGTGTCCCTGATAATTACACTGGCAAGAGGTGCATCCAGCTGCAGGTGACCCTGATAATTACATCAGCCAGAGGTGCATCCAGTTGCATGTGTCCCTGATAATTACTCTGGATAAGAGGTGCATCCAACTTCAAGTATCGCTGATAATTACACTGGCAAGAGTTGCATGAAGCTGTATGTGTCCATGATAATTACACTGGCAAGAGGTGCATCCAGCTCCACGTGTCCCTGATAATTAAAAAGACAAGAGGTGCATCAATCTGCACGTGTTCCTGATAATTACTCTGGTAAGAGGTGTATCCAGCTGCACGTTTCCCTGATCATTACTATGGTAAGAGGTGCATCCAGCTGCAGGTGACCCTGATAATTACACTGGCCAGAGGAGCATCCAGCTGCAAGTGAACCTTATAATTACAGCGGCAAGAGTTACATCCAGCTGCAAGTGACCCTGATAATTACTCCGGCAAGAGGTGCATCCAGCTGCATGTGTCCCTGATAATTATTCCGGCAAGAGATGCATCCAGCTGAACGTGTCCCTGATAATTACTCCGGCAAGAGGTGGATCCAGCTGCACGTGTCCCTGATAATTACTCCGGCAAGAGGTGCATCCAGCTGCATGTGTCCCTGATAATTAATCTGGCAATATTTGCATCCAGCTGAACGTGTCCCTGATAATTACTCCGGCAAGAGGTGCATCCAGCTGCACGTGTCCCTGATAATTACTCTGGCAAGAGGTGCATCCAGCTGCACGTGTCCCTGATCATTACTATGGTAAGAGGTGCATCCAGCTGCAGGTGACCCTGATAATTACACTGGCCAGAGGTGCATCCAGCTGCAAGTGACCCTGATAATTACACTGGCCAGAGGTGCATCCAGGTGCAAATGAACCTTATAATTACAGCGGCAAGAGTTACATCCAGCTGCAAATGACCCTGATAATTACTCCGGCAAGAGGTGCATCCAGCTGCATGTGTCCCTGATAATTATTCCGGCAAGAGATGCATCCAGCTGTACGTGTCCCTGATCATTACAGTGGCAAGAGGTGCATCCACTGCAGGTAACCCTGATAATTACATCAGCCAGAGGTGCGTCCAGCTGCATGTGTCCCTGATAATTACTCTGGATAAGAAGTGCATCCAACTACAAGTATCGCTGATAATTACACTGGCAAGAGTTGCATCCAGCTGTATGTGTCCATGATAATTACACTGGCAACAGGTACATCCAGCTCCACGTGTCCCTGATAATTAAAAACACAAGAGCTGCATCCATCTCCACGTGTCCCTGATAATTACTCTGGCAAGAGGTGCATCCAGCTGCACGTGTCCCTGATCATTACTATGGTAAGAGGTGCATCCAGCTGCAGGTGACCCTGATAATTACCCTGGCCAGAGGTACATCCAGCTTCAAGTGAACCTTATAATTACAGCGGCAAGAGTTACATCCAGCTGCAAGTGACCCTGATAATTACTCCGGCAAGAGGTGCATCCAGCTGCATGTGTCCCTGATAATTATTCCGGCAAGAGATGTATCCAGCTGTACGTGTCCCTGATAGTTACTCGGGCAAGAGGTGCATCCAGCTGCATGTGTCCCTGATAATTACTCCGGCAAGAGGTGCATCCAGCTGCACGTGTCCCTGACAATTACAAAGACAAGAGGTGCATCCAGCTGCACATGTCCCTGATAATTACTCCGGCAAGAGGTGTATCCAGCTGCAAGTGACCCTGATAATTACACTGGCAAGAGGTGAATCCAGCTGTACGTGTCCCTGATAATTATACCGGCAAGAGGTTCATCCAGCTGCAAGTGACCCTGATAATTACACCAGCAAGAGGTGCATCCAGCTGCATGTGTCCCTGATATTTACAGTGGCAAGAGGTGCATCCAGCTGCAGGTGACCCTGATAATTACATCAGCCAGAGGTGCATCCAGCTGCATGTGTCCCTGATAATTACTCTGGTAATAGGTGCATCCAACTTCAAGTATTGCTGATAATTACATTGGCAAGAGTTGTATCCAGCTGTATGTGTCCATGATAATTACACTGGCAAGAGGTGCATCCAGCTGCACGTATCCCTGATAAGTACTCTGGCAAGTGGTGTATCCAGCTGCACGTGTCCCTGATAATTACTCCGGCAAGAGGAACATCCAGCTACACGTGTCCCAGATAATTACTCTGGCAAGAATTACATCCAGCTGCAAGTGACCCTGATAATTACACCAGCCAGAGGTGCATCCAGCTGCATGTGTCCCTGATAATTAATCTGGCAAGATTTGCATCCAGCTGAACGTGTCCCTGATAATTACTCCGGCAAGAGGTGGATCCAGCTGCACGTGTCCCTGATAATTACTCCGGCAAGAGGTGCATCCAGCTGCACGGGTCCCTGATAATTACTCTGGCAAGAGGTGCATCCAGCTGCAAGTGACCCTGATAATTACACCGGCCAGAGGTGCATCCAGCTGCATGTGTCCCTGATAATTAATCTGGCAATATTTGCATCCAGCTGAACGTGTCCCTGATAATTACTCCGGCAAGAGGTGCATCCAGCTGCACGTGTCCCTGATAATTACTCTGGCAAGAGGTGCATCCAGCTGCACGTGTCCCTGATCATTACTATGGTAAGAGGTGCATCCAGCTGCAGGTGACCCTGATAATTACACTGGCCAGAGGTGCATCCAGCTGCAAGTGAACCTTATAATTACAGCGGCAAGAGTTACATCCAGCTGCAAGTCACCCTGAGAATTACTCCGGCAAGAGGTGCATCCAGCTGCATGTGTCCCTGATAATTATTCCGGCAGGAGATGCATCCAGCTGTGCGTGTCCCTGATAATTACAGTGGCAAGAGGTGCATCCAGCTGCACATGTCCCTGATAATTACTCCGGCAAGAGGTGCATCCAGCTGCATGTGTCCCTGATAATTACTCTGGCAAGAGGTGCATCCAGCTGCACGTGTCCCTGATCATTACTATGGTAAGAGGTGCATCCAGCTGCAGGTGACCCTGATAATTACACTGGCCAGAGGTGCATCCAGCTGCAAGTGACCCTGATAATTACACTGGCCAGAGGTGCATCCAGCTGCAAGTGAACCTTATAATTACAGCGGCAAGAGTTACATCCAGCTGCAAGTGACCCTGATAATTACTCCGGCAAGAGGTGCATCCAGCTGCATGTGTCCCTGTTAATTATTCCGGCAAGAGATGCATCCAGCTGTACGTGTCCCTGATAATTACAGTGGCAAGAGGTGCATCCACTGCAGGTGACCCTGATAATTACATCAGCCAGAGGTGCGTCCAGCTGCATGTGTCCCTGATAATTACTCTGGATAAGAGGTGCATCCAACTACAAGTATCACTGATAATTACACTGGCAAGAGTTGCATCCAGCTGTATGTGTCCATGATAATTACACTGGCAAGAGGTACATCCAGCTCCACGTGTCCCTGATAATTAAAAACACAAGTGCTGCATTCATCTCCACGTGTCCCTGATAATTACTCTGGCAAGAGGTGCATCCAGCTGCACGTGTCCCTGATCAATACTATGGTAAGAGGTGCATCCAGCTGCAGGTGACCCTGATAATTACCCTGGCCAGAGGTGCATCCAGCTTCAAGTGAACCTTATAATTACAGCGGCAAGAGTTACATCCAGCTGCAAGTGACCCTGATAATTACTCCGGCAAGAGGTGCATCCAGCTGCATGTGTCCCTGATAATTATTCCGGCAAGAGATGCATCCAGCTGTACGTGTCCCTGATAGTTACTCGGGCAAGAGGTGCATCCAGCTGCATGTGTCCCTGATAATTACTCCGGCAAGAGGTGTATCCAGCTGCAAGTGACCCTGATAATTACACTGGCAAGAGGTGAATCCAGCTGTACGTGTCCCTGATAATTACATCAGCCAGAGGTGCATCCAGCTGCATGTGTCCCTGATAATTACTCTGGCAATAGGTGCATCCAACTTCAAGTATTGCTGATAATTACATTGGCAAGAGTTGTATCCAGCTGTATGTGTCCATGATAATTACACTGGCAAGAGGTGCATCCAGCTGCACGTATCCCTGATAAGTACTCTGGCAAGAGGTGTATCCAGCTGCACGTGTCCCTGATAATTACTCCGGCAAGAGGAACATCCAGCTACACGTGTCCCAGATAATTAATCTGGCAAGAATTACATCCAGCTGCAAGTGACCCTGATAATTACACCGGCCAGAGGTGCATCCAGCTGCATGTGTCCCTGATAATTAATCTGGCAAGATTTGCGTCCAGCTGAACGTGTCCCTGATAATTACTCCGGCAAGAGGTGGATCCAGCTGCACGTGTCCCTGTTAATTACTCCGGCAAGAGGTGCATCCAGCTGCACGGGTCCCTGATAATTACTCTGGCAAGAGGTGCATCCAGCTGCAAGTGACCCTGATAATTACACCGGCCAGATGTGCATCCAGCTGCATGTGTCCCTGATAATTAATCTGGCAATATTTGCATCCAGCTGAACGTGTACCTGATAATTACTCCGGCAAGAGGTGCATCCAGCTGCACGTGTCCCTGATAATTACTCTGGCAAGAGGTGCATCCAGCTGCACGTGTCCCTGTTCATTACTCTGGTAAGAGGTGCATCCAGCTGCAGGTGACCCTGATAATTACACTGGCCAGAGGTGCATCCAGCTGCAAGTGAACCTTATAATTACAGCGGCAAGAGTTACATCCAGCTGCAAGTCACCCTGAGAATTACTCCGGCAAGAGGTGCATCCAGCTGCATGTGTCCCTGATAATTATTCCGGCAAGAGATGCATCCAGCTGTGCGTGTCCCTGATAATTACAGTGGCAAGAGGTGCATCCAGCTGCACATGTCCCTGATAATTACTCCGGCAAGAGGTGCATCCAGCTGCATGTGTCCCTGATCATTACTCCGGCAAGAGGAGCAACCAGCTACACGTGTCCCTGATAATTACTCCACCCTGATAATTACACCGGCCAGACGTGCATCCAGCTGCATGTGTCCCTGATAATTACACTGGCAAGATTTGCATCCAGCTGCAGCTGACCCTGATAATTACATCAGCCAGAGGTGCATCCAGCTGCATGTGTCCCTGATAATTACTCTGGCAAGAGGTGCATCCAACTTCAAGTATAGCTGATAATTACACTGGCAAGAGTTATATCCAACTGTATGTGTCCATGATAATTACTCTGGCAAGTGGTGCATCCAGCTGAACGTATCCCTTATAATTACAGCAGCAAGAGTTACATCCAGCTGCAAGTGACCCTGATAATTACTCCGGCAAGAGGTGCATCCAGCTGCATGTGTCCCTGATCATTACTCTGGCAAGTGGTGCATCCAGCTGAACGTATCCCTTATGATTACAGCGTCAAGAGTTACATCCAGCTGCAAGTGACCCTGATAATTACTCCGGCAAGAGGTGCATCCAGCTGCATTTATCCCTGTTAATTGTTCCGGCAAGAGTGCATCCAGCTGTACGTGATCCTGATAATTACTCCGGCAAGAGGTGCATCCAGCTGCATGTATCCCTGATAATTACTCCGGCAAGAGTTGCATCCAGCTGCACATGTCCCTGATAATTACTCCGGCAAGAGGTGCATCCACCTGCATGTGTCCCTGATAATTACTCCGGCAAGAGGAGCATCCAGCTACACGAGTCCCTGATAATTACTCCACCCTGATAATTACACCGGCCAGAGGAGCATCCAGCTGCATGTGTCCCTGATAATTACACTGGCAAGGTTTGCATCCAGCTGAACGTGTCCCTGATAATTACTCTGGCAAGAGGTGCATCCAGCTGCAGGTGACCCTGATAATTACATCAGACAGAGCTGCATCCAGCTGCAAGTGACCCTGATAATTACTCCGGCAAGAGGTGTATCCAGCTGCAAGTGACCCTGATAATTACTCCGGCAAGAGGTGTATCCAGCTGCAAGTGACCCTGATAATTACACTGGCAAGAGGTGAATCCAGCTACACGTGTCCCAGATAATTACTCTGGCAAGAATTACATCCAGCTGCAAGTGACCCTGATAATTACACCGGCCAGAGGTGCATCCAGCTGCATGTGTCCCTGATAATTAATCTGGCAAGATTTGCATCCAGCTGAACGTTTCCCTGATAATTACTCCGGCAAGAGGTGGATCCAGCTGCACGTGTCCCTGATAATTACTCCGGCAAGAGGTGCATCCAGCTGCACGGGTCCCTGATAATTACTCTGGCAAGAGGTTCATGCAGCTGCAATTGACCCTGATAATTACACCGGCCAGAGGTGCATCCAGCTGCATGTGTCCCTGATAATTAATCTGGCAATATTTGCATCCAGCTGAACTTGTCCCTGATAATTACTCCGGCAAGAGGTGCATCCATGTGCACGTGTCCCTGATAATTACTCTGGCAAGAGGTGCATCCAGCTGCACGTGTCCCTGATCATTACTATGCTAAGAGGTGAATCCAGCTGCAGGTGACCCTGATAATTACACTGGCCAGAGGTGCATCCAGCTGCAAGTGAACCTTATAATTACAGCGGCAAGAGTTACATCCAGCTGCAAGTGACCCTGAGAATTACTCCGGAAAGGGGTGCATCCAGCTGCATGTATCCCTGATAATTATTCCGGCAAGAGATGCATCCAGCTGCACATGTCCCTGATAATTACTCCGGCAAGAGGTGCATCCAGCTACACGTGTCCCTGATAATTACTCCACCCTGATAATTACAGTGTCAAGAGGTGCATCCAGCTGCACATGTCCCTGATAATTACTCCGGCAAGAGGTGCATCCAGCTACACGTGTCCCTGATAATTACTCCACCCTGATAATTACACCGGCCAGAGGTGCATCCAGCTGCATGTGTCCCTGATAATTACTCTGGCAAGAGATGCATCCAACTTCAAGTATCGCTGATAATTACACTGGCAAGAGTTGTATCCAGCTGTATGTGTCCATGATAATTACACTGGCAAGAGGTGCATCCAGCTGCACGTATCCCTGATAAGTACTCTGGCAAGAGGTGCATCGAGCTGCACGTGTCCCTGATAATTACTCCGGCAAGAGGTGCATCCAGCTGCAAGTGACCCTGATAATTACACTGGCAAGAGGTGAATCCAACTACACGTGTCCCAGATAATTACACCGGCAAGAGGTTTATCCAGCTCTAAGTGACCCTGATAATTACACCAGCAAGAGGAGCATCCACCTACACTTGTCCCTGATAATTACTCCACCCTGATAATTACAGCGGCCAGAGATGCATCCAGCTGCATGTGTCCCTGATAATTACACTGGCAAGAGGTGCATCCAGCTCCACGTGTCCCTGATAATTAAAAAGACAAGAGGTGCATCCATCTGCACGTGTCCCTGATAATTACTCTGGCAAGAGGTGCATCCAGCTGAACGTTTCCCTGATCATTACTATGGTAAGAGGTGCATCCAGCTGCAGGTGACCCTGATAATTGCACTGGCCAGAGGTGCATCCAGCTGCAAGTGAACCTTATAATTACAGCGGCAAGAGTTACATCCAGCTGCAAGTGACCCTGAGAATTACTCCGGCAAGAGGTGCATCCAGCTGCATGTGTCCCTGATAATTATTCCGGCAAGTAATGAATCCAGCTGTGCGTGTCCCTGATAATTACAGTGGCAAGAGGTGCATCCAGCTGCACATGTCCCTGATAATTACTCCGGCAAGAGGTGCATCCAGCTGCATGTGTCCCTGATAATTACTCCGGCAAGAGGAGCAACCAGCTACACGTGTCCCTGATAATTACTCCACCCTGATAATTACACCGGCCAGAGGTGCATCCAGCTGCATGTGTCCCTGATAATTACACTGGCAAAATTTGCATCCAGCTGCAGGTGACCCTGATAATTACATCAGCCAGAGGTGCATCCAGCTGCATGTGTCCCTGATAATTACTCTGGCAAGAGGTGCATCCAACTTCAAGTATCGCTGATAATTACACTAGCAAGAGTTGTATCCAGCTGTATGTGTCCATGATAATTACACTGGCAAGAGGTGCATCCAGCTGCACGTGTCCCTGATAATTACTCCGGCAAGAGGTGCATACAGCTGCAAGTGACCCTGATAATTAAACTGGCAAGAGGTGAATCCAGCTACACGTGTCCCTGATAATTACTCCGGCAAGAGGTGCGTCCAACTGCATGTGTCCCTGATAATTACTCCGGCAAGAGGAGCATCCACCTACACTTGTCCCTGATAATTACTCCACCCTGATAATTACACCGGCCAGAGGTGCATCCAGCTGCATGTGTCCTTGATAATTACACTGGCAAGATTTGCATCCAGCTGAACGTGTCCCTGATAATGACTCCGGCAAGAGGTGCATCCAGCTGCAAGTGTCCCTGATAATTACTCTGGTAAGAGGTGCATCCAGCTGCAAGTGAACATTATAATTACACCGGCCAGAGGTGCATCCAGCTGCACGTGTCCCTGATAATTACTCCGGCAAGAGGTGCATCCAGCTGCATGTGTCCCTGATAATTACTCTGGCAATAGGTGCATCCAACTTCAAGTATTGCTGATAATTACATTGGCAAGAGTTGTATCCAGCTGTATGTGTCCATGATAATTACCCTGGCCAGAGGTACATCCAGCTTCAAGTGAACCTTATAATTACAGCGGCAAGAGTTACATCCAGCTGCAAGTGACCCTGATAATTACTCCGGCAAGAGGTGCATCCAGCTGCATGTGTCCCTGATAATTATTCCGGCAAGAGATGTATCCAGCTGTACGTGTCCCTGATAGTTACTCGGGCAAGAGGTGCATCCAGCTGCATGTGTCCCTGATAATTACTCCGGCAAGAGGTGCATCCAGCTGCACGTGTCCCTGACAATTACAAAGACAAGAGGTGCATCCAGCTGCACATGTCCCTGATAATTACTCCGGCAAGAGGTGTATCCAGCTGCAAGTGACCCTGATAATTACACTGGCAAGAGGTGAATCCAGCTGTACGTGTCCCTGATAATTATACCGGCAAGAGGTTCATCCAGCTGCAAGTGACCCTGATAATTACACCAGCAAGAGGTGCATCCAGCTGCATGTGTCCCTGATATTTACAGTGGCAAGAGGATCATCCAGCTGCAGGTGACCCTGATAATTACATCAGCCAGAGGTGCATCCAGCTGCATGTGTCCCTGATAATTACTCTGGCAATAGGTGCATCCAACTTCAAGTATTGCTGATAATTACATTGGCAAGAGTTGTATCCAGCTGTATGTGTCCATGATAATTACACTGGCAAGAGGTGCATCCAGCTGCACGTATCCCTGATAAGTACTCTGGCAAGTGGTGTATCCAGCTGCACGTGTCCCTGATAATTACTCCGGCAAGAGGAACATCCAGCTACACGTGTCCCAGATAATTACTCTGGCAAGAATTACATCCAGCTGCAAGTGACCCTGATAATTACACCAGCCAGAGGTGCATCCAGCTGCATGTGTCCCTGATAATTAATCTGGCAAGATTTGCATCCAGCTGAACGTGTCCCTGATAATTACTCCGGCAAGAGGTGGATCCAGCTGCACGTGTCCCTGATAATTACTCCGGCAAGAGGTGCATCCAGCTGCACGGGTCCCTGATAATTACTCTGGCAAGAGGTGCATCCAGCTGCAAGTGACCCTGATAATTACACCGGCCAGAGGTGCATCCAGCTGCATGTGTCCCTGATAATTAATCTGGCAATATTTGCATCCAGCTGAACGTGTCCCTGATAATTACTCCGGCAAGAGGTGCATCCAGCTGCACGTGTCCCTGATAATTACTCTGGCAAGAGGTGCATCCAGCTGCACGTGTCCCTGATCATTACTATGGTAAGAGGTGCATCCAGCTGCAGGTGACCCTGATAATTACACTGGCCAGAGGTGCATCCAGCTGCAAGTGAACCTTATAATTACAGCGGCAAGAGTTACATCCAGCTGCAAGTCACCCTGAGAATTACTCCGGCAAGAGGTGCATCCAGCTGCATGTGTCCCTGATAATTATTCCGGCAGGAGATGCATCCAGCTGTGCGTGTCCCTGATAATTACAGTGGCAAGAGGTGCATCCAGCTGCACATGTCCCTGATAATTACTCCGGCAAGAGGTGCATCCAGCTGCATGTGTCCCTGATAATTACTCTGGCAAGAGGTGCATCCAGCTGCACGTGTCCCTGATCATTACTATGGTAAGAGGTGCATCCAGCTGCAGGTGACCCTGATAATTACACTGGCCAGAGGTGCATCCAGCTGCAAGTGACCCTGATAATTACACTGGCCAGAGGTGCATCCAGCTGCAAGTGAACCTTATAATTACAGCGGCAAGAGTTACATCCAGCTGCAAGTGACCCTGATAATTACTCCGGCAAGAGGTGCATCCAGCTGCATGTGTCCCTGTTAATTATTCCGGCAAGAGATTCATCCAGCTGTACGTGTCCCTGATAATTACAGTGGCAAGAGGTGCATCCACTGCAGGTGACCCTGATAATTACATCAGCCAGAGGTGCGTCCAGCTGCATGTGTCCCTGATAATTACTCTGGATAAGAGGTGCATCCAACTACAAGTATCACTGATAATTACACTGGCAAGAGTTGCATCCAGCTGTATGTGTCCATGATAATTACACTGGCAAGAGGTACATCCAGCTCCACGTGTCCCTGATAATTAAAAACACAAGTGCTGCATTCATCTCCACGTGTCCCTGATAATTACTCTGGCAAGAGGTGCATCCAGCTGCACGTGTCCCTGATCAATACTATGGTAAGAGGTGCATCCAGCTGCAGGTGACCCTGATAATTACCCTGGCCAGAGGTGCATCCAGCTTCAAGTGAACCTTATAATTACAGCGGCAAGAGTTACATCCAGCTGCAAGTGACCCTGATAATTACTCCGGCAAGAGGTGCATCCAGCTGCATGTGTCCCTGATAATTATTCCGGCAAGAGATGCATCCAGCTGTACGTGTCCCTGATAGTTACTCGGGCAAGAGGTGCATCCAGCTGCATGTGTCCCTGATAATTACTCCGGCAAGAGGTGTATCCAGCTGCAAGTGATCCTGATAATTACACTGGCAAGAGGTGAATCCAGCTGTACGTGTCCCTGATAATTACATCAGCCAGAGGTGCATCCAGCTGCATGTGTCCCTGATAATTACTCTGGCAATAGGTGCATCCAACTTCAAGTATTGCTGATAATTACATTGGCAAGAGTTGTATCCAGCTGTATGTGTCCATGATCATTACACTGGCAAGAGGTGCATCCAGCTGCACGTATCCCTGATAAGTACTCTGGCAAGAGGTGTATCCAGCTGCACGTGTCCCTGATAATTACTCCGGCAAGAGGAACATCCAGCTACACGTGTCCCAGATAATTAATCTGGCAAGAATTACATCCAGCTGCAAGTGACCCTGATAATTACACCGGCCAGAGGTGCATCCAGCTGCATGTGTCCCTGATAATTAATCTGGCAAGATTTGCGTCCAGCTGAACGTGTCCCTGATAATTACTCCGGCAAGAGGTGGATCCAGCTGCACGTGTCCCTGTTAATTACTCCGGCAAGAGGTGCATCCAGCTGCACGGGTCCCTGATAATTACTCTGGCAAGAGGTGCATCCAGCTGCAAGTGACCCTGATAATTACACCGGCCAGATGTGCATCCAGCTGCATGTGTCCCTGATAATTAATCTGGCAATATTTGCATCCAGCTGAACGTGTACCTGATAATTACTCCGGCAAGAGGTGCATCCAGCTGCACGTGTCCCTGATAATTACTCTGGCAAGAGGTGCATCCAGCTGCACGTGTCCCTGATCATTACTCTGGTAAGAGGTGCATCCAGCTGCAGGTGACCCTGATAATTACACTGGCCAGAGGTGCATCCAGCTGCAAGTGAACCTTATAATTACAGCGGCAAGAGTTACATCCAGCTGCAAGTCACCCTGAGAATTACTCCGGCAAGAGGTGCATCCAGCTGCATGTGTCCCTGATAATTATTCCGGCAAGAGATGCATCCAGCTGTGCGTGTCCCTGATAATTACAGTGGCAAGAGGTGCATTCAGCTGCACATGTCCCTGATAATTACTCCGGCAAGAGGTGCATCCAGCTGCATGTGTCCCTGATCATTACTCCGGCAAGAGGAGCAACCAGCTACACGTGTCCCTGATAATTACTCCACCCTGATAATTACACCGGCCAGACGTGCATCCAGCTGCATGTGTCCCTGATAATTACACTGGCAAGATTTGCATCCAGCTGCAGCTGACCCTGATAATTACATCAGCCAGAGGTGCATCCAGCTGCATGTGTCCCTGATAATTACTCTGGCAAGAGGTGCATCCAACTTCAAGTATAGCTGATAATTACACTGGCAAGAGTTGTATCCAACTGTATGTGTCCATGATAATTACTCTGGCAAGTGGTGCATCCAGCTGAACGTATCCCTTATAATTACAGCAGCAAGAGTTACATCCAGCTGCAAGTGACCCTGATAATTACTCCGGCAAGAGGTGCATCCAGCTGCATGTGTCCCTGATCATTACTCTGGCAAGTGGTGCATCCAGCTGAACGTATCCCTTATGATTACAGCGTCAAGAGTTACATCCAGCTGCAAGTGACCCTGATAATTACTCCGGCAAGAGGTGCATCCAGCTGCATTTATCCCTGTTAATTGTTCCGGCAAGAGTGCATCCAGCTGTACGTGATCCTGATAATTACTCCGGCAAGAGGTGCATCCAGCTGCATGTATCCCTGATAATTACTCCGGCAAGAGTTGCATCCAGCTGCACATGTCCCTGATAATTACTCCGGCAAGAGGTGCATCCACCTGCATGTGTCCCTGATAATTACTCCGGCAAGAGGAGCATCCAGCTACACGAGTCCCTGATAATTACTCCACCCTGATAATTACACCGGCCAGAGGAGCATCCAGCTGCATGTGTCCCTGATAATTACACTGGCAAGGTTTGCATCCAGCTGAACGTGTCCCTGATAATTACTCTGGCAAGAGGTGCATCCAGCTGCAGGTGACCCTGATAATTACATCAGACAGAGCTGCATCCAGCTGCAAGTGACCCTGATAATTACTCCGGCAAGAGGTGTATCCAGCTGCAAGTGACCCTGATAATTACTCCGGCAAGAGGTGTATCCAGCTGCAAGTGACCCTGATAATTACACTGGCAAGAGGTGAATCCAGCTACACGTGTCCCAGATAATTACTCTGGCAAGAATTACATCCAGCTGCAAGTGACCCTGATAATTACACCGGCCAGAGGTGCATCCAGCTGCATGTGTCCCTGATAATTAATCTGGCAAGATTTGCATCCAGCTGAACGTTTCCCTGATAATTACTCCGGCAAGAGGTGGATCCAGCTGCACGTGTCCCTGATAATTACTCCGGCAAGAGGTGCATCCAGCTGCACGGGTCCCTGATAATTACTCTGGCAAGAGGTTCATGCAGCTGCAATTGACCCTGATAATTACACCGGCCAGAGGTGCATCCAGCTGCATGTGTCCCTGATAATTAATCTGGCAATATTTGCATCCAGCTGAACTTGTCCCTGATAATTACTCCGGCAAGAGGTGCATCCATGTGCACGTGTCCCTGATAATTACTCTGGCAAGAGGTGCATCCAGCTGCACGTGTCCCTGATCATTACTATGCTAAGAGGTGAATCCAGCTGCAGGTGACCCTGATAATTACACTGGCCAGAGGTGCATCCAGCTGCAAGTGAACCTTATAATTACAGCGGCAAGAGTTACATCCAGCTGCAAGTGACCCTGAGAATTACTCCGGAAAGGGGTGCATCCAGCTGCATGTATCCCTGATAATTATTCCGGCAAGAGATGCATCCAGCTGCACATGTCCCTGATAATTACTCCGGCAAGAGGTGCATCCAGCTACACGTGTCCCTGATAATTACTCCACCCTGATAATTACAGTGTCAAGAGGTGCATCCAGCTGCACATGTCCCTGATAATTACTCCGGCAAGAGGTGCATCCAGCTACACGTGTCCCTGATAATTACTCCACCCTGATAATTACACCGGCCAGAGGTGCATCCAGCTGCATGTGTCCCTGATAATTACTCTGGCAAGAGATGCATCCAACTTCAAGTATCGCTGATAATTACACTGGCAAGAGTTGTATCCAGCTGTATGTGTCCATGATAATTACACTGGCAAGAGGTGCATCCAGCTGCACGTATCCCTGATAAGTACTCTGGCAAGAGGTGCATCGAGCTGCACGTGTCCCTGATAATTACTCCGGCAAGAGGTGCATCCAGCTGCAAGTGACCCTGATAATTACACTGGCAAGAGGTGAATCCAACTACACGTGTCCCAGATAATTACACCGGCAAGAGGTTTATCCAGCTCTAAGTGACCCTGATAATTACACCAGCAAGAGGAGCATCCACCTACACTTGTCCCTGATAATTACTCCACCCTGATAATTACAGCGGCCAGAGATGCATCCAGCTGCATGTGTCCCTGATAATTACACTGGCAAGAGGTGCATCCAGCTCCACGTGTCCCTGATAATTAAAAAGACAAGAGGTGCATCCATCTGCACGTGTCCCTGATAATTACTCTGGCAAGAGGTGCATCCAGCTGAACGTTTCCCTGATCATTACTATGGTAAGAGGTGCATCCAGCTGCAGGTGACCCTGATAATTGCACTGGCCAGAGGTGCATCCAGCTGCAAGTGAACCTTATAATTACAGCGGCAAGAGTTACATCCAGCTGCAAGTGACCCTGAGAATTACTCCGGCAAGAGGTGCATCCAGCTGCATGTGTCCCTGATAATTATTCCGGCAAGTAATGAATCCAGCTGTGCGTGTCCCTGATAATTACAGTGGCAAGAGGTGCATCCAGCTGCACATGTCCCTGATAATTACTCCGGCAAGAGGTGCATCCAGCTGCATGTGTCCCTGATAATTACTCCGGCAAGAGGAGCAACCAGCTACACGTGTCCCTGATAATTACTCCACCCTGATAATTACACCGGCCAGAGGTGCATCCAGCTGCATGTGTCCCTGATAATTACACTGGCAAAATTTGCATCCAGCTGCAGGTGACCCTGATAATTACATCAGCCAGAGGTGCATCCAGCTGCATGTGTCCCTGATAATTACTCTGGCAAGAGGTGCATCCAACTTCAAGTATCGCTGATAATTACACTAGCAAGAGTTGTATCCAGCTGTATGTGTCCATGATAATTACACTGGCAAGAGGTGCATCCAGCTGCACGTGTCCCTGATAATTACTCCGGCAAGAGGTGCATCCAGCTGCAAGTGACCCTGATAATTAAACTGGCAAGAGGTGAATCCAGCTACACGTGTCCCTGATAATTACTCCGGCAAGAGGTGCGTCCAACTGCATGTGTCCCTGATAATTACTCCGGCAAGAGGAGCATCCACCTACACTTGTCCCTGATAATTACTCCACCCTGATAATTACACCGGCCAGAGGTGCATCCAGCTGCATGTGTCCTTGATAATTACACTGGCAAGATTTGCATCCAGCTGAACGTGTCCCTGATAATGACTCCGGCAAGAGGTGCATCCAGCTGCAAGTGTCCCTGATAATTACTCTGGTAAGAGGTGCATCCAGCTGCAAGTGAACATTATAATTACACCGGCCAGAGGTGCATCCAGCTGCACGTGTCCCTGATAATTACTCCGGCAAGAGGTGCATCTAGCTGCATGTGTTCCTGATAATTACACTGGCAAGAGGTGCATCCAGCTGCATGTGTCCCTGATAATTACAGCGGCAAGAGTTACATCCAGCTGCACGTTTTCCTGATAATTACAAAGACAAGAGGTGCATCCAGCTGCATGTGTACCTGATAATTACTCTGGTAAGAGGTGCATCCAGCTGCAAGTGAATATTATAATTACACCGGCCAGAGGTGCATCTAGCTGCATGTGTCCCTGATAATTACACTGGCAAGAGGTGCATCCAGCTGCAGGTGATCCTGATAATTACATCAGCCAGAGGTGCATCCAGCTGCATGTGTCCCTGATAATTACTCTGGATAAGAGGTGCATCCAACTTCAAGTATCGCTGATAATTACACTGGCAAGAGTTGCATGCAGCTGTATGTGTCCATGCTAATTACACTGGCAAGAGGTGCATCCAGCTCCACGTGTCCCTGATAATTAAAAAGACAAGAGGTGCATCCATCTGCACGTGTCCCTGATAATTACTCTGGGAAGAGGTGCATCCAGCTGCACGTTTCCCTGATCATTACTATGGTAAGAGGTGCATCCAGCTGCAGGTGACCCTGATAATTACACTGGCCAGAGGTGCATCCAGCTGCAAGTGAACCTTATAATTACAGCGGCAACAGTTACATCCAGCTGCAAGTGACCCTGAGAATTACTCTGGCAAGAGGTGCATCCAGCTGCAGGTGATCCTGATAATTACACCAGCCAGAGGTGCATCCAGCTGCATGTGTCCCTGATAATTACTCTGGCAAGAGGTGCATCCAACTTCAAGTATCGCTGATAATTACACTAGCAAGAGTTGTTTCCAGCTGTATGTGTCCATGATAATTACACTGGCAAGAGGTGCATCCAGCTGCACGTGTCCCTGATAATTACTCCGCAAGAGGTGCATCCAGCTGCAAGTGACCCTGATAATTAAACTGGCAAGAGGTGAATCCAGCTACACGTGTCCCTGATAATTACTCCGGCAAGAGGTGCGTCCAACTGCATGTGTCCCTGATAATTACTCCGGCAGGAGGAGCATCCACCTACACTTGTCCCTGATAATTACTCCACCCTGATAATTACACCGGCCAGAGGTGCATCCAGCTGCATGTGTCCTTGATAATTACACTGGCAAGATTTGCATCCAGCTGAACGTGTCCCTGATAATGACTCCGGCAAGAGGTGCATACAGCTGCACGTGTCCCTGATAATTACTCCGGCAATAGGTGCATCTAGCTGCATGTGTCCCTGATATTACACTGGCAAGAGGTGCATCCAGCTGCATGTGTCCCTGATAATTACAGCGGCAAGAGTTACATCCAGCTGCACGTTTTCCTGATAATTACAAAGACAAGAGGTGCATCCAGCTGCATGTGTACCTGATAATTACTCTGGTAAGAGGTGCATCCAGCTGCAAGTGAATATTATAATTACACCGGCCAGAGGTGCATCTAGCTGCATGTGTCCCTGATAATTACACTGGCAAGAGGTGCATCCAGCTGCAGGTGATCCTGATAATTACATCAGCCAGAGGTGCATCCAGCTGCATGTGTCCCTGATCATTACTCTGGATAAGAGGTGCATCCAACTTCAAGTATCGCTGATAATTACACTGGCAAGAGTTGCATGCAGCTGTATGTGTCCATGCTAATTACACTGGCAAGAGGTGCATCCAGCTCCACGTGTCCCTGATAATTAAAAAGACAAGAGGTGCATCCATCTGCACGTGTCCCTGATAATTACTCTGGGAAGAGGTGCATCCAGCTGCACGTTTCCCTGATCATTACTATGGTAAGAGGTGCATCCAGCTGCAGGTGACCCTGATAATTACACTGGCCAGAGGTGCATCCAGCTGCAAGTGAACCTTATAATTACAGCGGCAACAGTTACATCCAGCTGCAAGTGACCCTGAGAATTACTCCGGCAAGAGGTGCATCCAGCTGCATGTGTCCCTGATAATTATTCCGGCAAGAGGAGCAACCAGCTACACGTGTCCCTGATAATTACTCCACCCTGATAATTACACCGGCCAGAGGTGCATCCAGCTGCAGGTGACCCTGATAATTACATCAGCCAGAGGTGCATCCAGCTGCATGTGTCCCTGATAATTACTCTGGCAAGAGGTGCATCCAACTTCAAGTATCGCTGATAATTACACTGGCAAGAGTTGTATCCAGCTGTATGTGTCCATGATAATTACACTGGCAAGAGGTGCATCCAGCTGCACGTATCCCTGATCAGTCCTCTGGCAAGATGTGCATCGAGCTGCACGTGTCCCTGATAATTACTCCGGCAAGAGGTGCATCCAGCTGCAAGTGAACCTTATAATTACAGCGGCAAGAGTTACATCCAGCTGCAAGTGACCCTGAGAATTACTCCGGCAAGAGGTGCATCCAGCTGCATGTGTCCCTGATAATTATTCCGGCAAGTAATGCATCCAGCTGTGCGTGTCCCTGATAATTACAGTGGCAAGAGGTGCATCCAGCTGCACATGTCCCTGATAATTACTCCGGCAAGAGGTGCATCCAGCTGCATGTGTCCCTGATAATTACACTGGCAAGAGGTGCATCCAGCTGCATGTGTCCCTGATAATTACAGCGGCAAGAGTTACATCCAGCTGCACGTTTTCCTGATAATTACAAAGACAAGAGGTGCATCCAGCTGCATGTGTACCTGATAATTACTCTGGTAAGAGGTGCATCCAGCTGCAAGTGAATATTATAATTACACCGGCCAGAGGTGCATCTAGCTGCAAGTGAACCTTATAATTACAGCGGCAAGAGTTACATCCAGCTGCAAGTGACCCTGAGAATTACTCCGGCAAGAGGTGCATCCAGCTGCATGTGTCCCTGATAATTATTCCGGCAAGTAATGCATCCAGCTGTGCGTGTCCCTGATAATTACAGTGGCAAGAGGTGCATCCAGCTGCACATGTCCCTGATAATTACTCCGGCAAGAGGTGCATCCAGCTGCATGTGTCCCTGATAATTACACTGGCAAGAGGTGCATCCAGCTGCATGTGTCCCTGATAATTACACTGGCAAGAGGTGCATCCAGCTGCAGGTGATCCTGATAATTACATCAGCCAGAGGTGCATCCAGCTGCATGTGTCCCTGATAATTACACCGGCCAGAGGTGCATCTAGCTGCATGTGTCCCTGATAATTACACTGGCAAGAGGTGCATCCAGCTGCAGGTGATCCTGATAATTACATCAGCCAGAGGTGCATCCAGCTGCATGTGTCCCTGATAATTACTCTGGATAAGAGGTGCATCCA
Source organism: Narcine bancroftii (assembly GCF_036971445.1). NCBI lineage: Eukaryota > Metazoa > Chordata > Chondrichthyes > Torpediniformes > Narcinidae > Narcine > Narcine bancroftii. The sequence continues at coordinate 41,690,077 of NC_091481.1, forward strand.
ACTTCAAGTATCGCTGATAATTACACTGGCAAGAGTTGCATGCAGCTGTATGTGTCCATGCTAATTACACTGGCAAGAGGTGCATCCAGCTCCACGTGTCCCTGATAATTAAAAAGACAAGAGGTGCATCCATCTGCACGTGTCCCTGATAATTACTCTGGGAAGAGGTGCATCCAGCTGCACGTTTCCCTGATCATTACTATGGTAAGAGGTGCATCCAGCTGCAGGTGACCCTGATAATTATACTGGCCAGAGGTGCATCCAGCTGCAAGTGAACCTTATAATTACAGCGGCAACAGTTACATCCAGCTGCAAGTGACCCTGAGAATTACTCTGGCAAGAGGTGCATCCAGCTGCAGGTGATCCTGATAATTACACCAACCAGAGGTGCATCCAGCTGCATGTGTCCCTGATAATTACTCTGGCAAGAGGTGCATCCAACTTCAAGTATCGCTGATAATTACACTAGCAAGAGTTGTATCCAGCTGTATGTGTCAATGATAATTACACTGGCAAGAGGTGCATCCAGCTGCATGTGTCCCTGATAATTACTCCGGCAAGAGGTGCATCCAGCTGCAGGTGACCCTGATCATTACACTGGCCAGAGGTGCATCCAGCTGCAAGTGAACCTTATAATTACAGCGGCAAGAGTTACATCCAGCTGCAAGTGACCCTGAGAATTACTCCGGCAAGAGGTGCATCCAGCTGCATGTGTCCCTGATAATTATTCCGGCAAGTGATGCATCCAGCTGTGCGTGTAGCTGATAATTACAGTGGCAAGAGGTGCATCCAGCTGCACATGTGCCTGATAATTACTGCGGCAAGAGGAGCATCCACCTACACTTGTCCCTGATAATTACTCCACCCTGATAATTACACCGGCCAGAGGTGCATCCAGCTGGATGTGTCCTTGATAATTATACTGGCAAGATTTGCATCCAGCTGAACGTGTCCCTGATAATGACTCCGGCAAGGGGTGCATCCAGCTGCAAGTGTCCCTGATAATTACTCTGGTAAGAGGTGCATCCAGCTGCAAGTGAACATTATAATTGCACCGGCCAGAGGTGCATCCAGCTTCATGTGTCCCTGATAATTACACCGGCCTGAGGTGCATCCAGCTGCATGTGTCCTTGATAATTACACTGGCAAGATTTGCATCCAGCTGAACGTGTCCCTCATAATGACTCCGGCAAGAGGTGCATCCAGCTGCATGTGTCCCTGATAATTACTCTGGTAAGATGTGCATCCAGCTGCAAGTTAACATTATAATTACACCGGCCAGAGGTGCATCCAGCTGCATGTGTCCCTGATAATTACACTGGCAAGATTTGCATCCAGCTGAACGTGTCCATGATAATTACTCTGGCAAGAGGTGCATCCACCTGCAGGTGACCCTGATAATTACATCAGCCAGAGGTGCATCCAGCTGCATGTGTCCATGATAATTACACTGGCAAGAGGTGCATCCAGCTGCACGTATCCCTGATAAGTACTCTGGCAAGAGGTGCATCCAGCTGCACGTGTCCCTGATAATTACTCCGGCAAGAGGAACATCCAGCTACACGTGTCCCAGATAATTACTCTGGCAAGAATTACACCCAGCTGCAATTGACCCTGATAATTACACTGGCCAGAGGTGCATCCAGCTACATGTGTCCCTGATAATTAATCTGGCAAGATTTGCATCCAGCTGAACGTGTCCCTGATAATTACTCCGGCAACAGGTGCATCCAGCTGCACGTGTCCCTGATAATTACTCTGGCAAGAGGTGCATGCAGCTGCACGGGTCCCTGATAATTACTCTGGCAAGAGGTGCATCCAGCTGCAGGTAATCCTGATAATTACACCAGCCAGAGGTGCATCCAGCTGCATGTGTCCCTGATAATTACTCTGGCAAGAGGTGCATCCAGCTGCACGTAACCCTGATAAGTACTCTGGCAAGAGGTGCATCCAGCTGCATGTGTCCCTGATAATTACAGCGGCCAAAGGTGCATCCATCCGCACGTGATCCTGATAATTACAAAGACAAGAGGTGCATCCAGCTGCATGTGTCCCTCATAATTACAGCGGCAAGAGTTACATCCAGCTGCACGTTTTCCTGATAATTACAAAGACAAGAGGTGCATCCAGCTGCATGTGTACCTGATAATTATTCCGGCAAGAGGTGCCTCCAGCTGTAAGTTTTCCTGATAATTTCAAAGACAAGAGGTGGATCCAGCTGCATTTGTCCCTGATAATTACTCTGGTAAGAGGTGCATCCAGCTGCAAGTGAACATTATAATTACACCGGCCAGAGGTGCATCTAGCTGCATGTGTCCCTGATAATTACACTGGCAAGAGGTGCATCCAGCTGCAGGTGATCCTGATAATTACATCAGCCAGAGGTGCATCCAGCTGCATGTGTCCCTGATAATTACTCTGGATAAGAGGTGCATCCAACTTCAAGTATCGCTGATAATTACACTGGCAAGAGTTGCATGCAGCTGTATGTGTCCATGCTAATTACACTGGCAAGATTTGCATCCAGCTGAACGTGTCCCTGATAATGACTCCGGCAAGAGGTGCATCCAGCTGCAAGTGTCCCTGATAATTACTCCGGCAAGAGGAGCATCCACCTACACTTGTCCCTGATAATTACTCCACCCTGATAATTACACCGGCCAGAGGTGCATCCAGCTGCATGTGTCCTTGATAATTACACTGGCAAGATTTGCATCCAGCTGAACGTGTCCCTGATAATGACTCCGGCAAGAGGTGCATCCAGCTGCAAGTGACCCTGATAATTAAACTGGCAAGAGGTGAATCCAGCTACACGTGTCCCTGATAATTACTCCGGCAAGAGGTGCGTCCAACTGCATGTGTCCCTGATAATTACTCCGGCAAGAGGAGCATCCACCTACACTTGTCCCTGATAATTACTCCACCCTGATAATTACACCGGCCAGAGGTGCATCCAGCTGCATGTGTCCTTGATAATTACACTGGCAAGATTTGCATCCAGCTGAACGTGTCCCTGATAATGACTCCGGCAAGAGGTGCATCCAGCTGCAAGTGTCCCTGATAATTACTCTGGTAAGAGGTGCATCCAGCTGCAAGTGAACATTATAATTACACCGGCCAGAGGTGCATCCAGCTGCACGTGTCCCTGATAATTACTCCGGCAAGAGGTGCATCTAGCTGCATGTGTTCCTGATAATTACACTGGCAAGAGGTGCATCCAGCTGCATGTGTCCCTGATAATTACAGCGGCAAGAGTTACATCCAGCTGCACGTTTTCCTGATAATTACAAAGACAAGAGGTGCATCCAGCTGCATGTGTACCTGATAATTACTCTGGTAAGAGGTGCATCCAGCTGCAAGTGAATATTATAATTACACCGGCCAGAGGTGCATCTAGCTGCATGTGTCCCTGATAATTACACTGGCAAGAGGTGCATCCAGCTGCAGGTGATCCTGATAATTACATCAGCCAGAGGTGCATCCAGCTGCATGTGTCCCTGATAATTACTCTGGATAAGAGGTGCATCCAACTTCAAGTATCGCTGATAATTACACTGGCAAGAGTTGCATGCAGCTGTATGTGTCCATGCTAATTACACTGGCAAGAGGTGCATCCAGCTCCACGTGTCCCTGATAATTAAAAAGACAAGAGGTGCATCCATCTGCACGTGTCCCTGATAATTACTCTGGCAAGAGGTGCATCCAGCTGAACGTTTCCCTGATCATTACTATGGTAAGAGGTGCATCCAGCTGCAGGTGACCCTGATAATTGCACTGGCCAGAGGTGCATCCAGCTGCAAGTGAACCTTATAATTACAGCGGCAAGAGTTACATCCAGCTGCAAGTGACCCTGAGAATTACTCCGGCAAGAGGTGCATCCAGCTGCATGTGTCCCTGATAATTATTCCGGCAAGTAATGAATCCAGCTGTGCGTGTCCCTGATAATTACAGTGGCAAGAGGTGCATCCAGCTGCACATGTCCCTGATAATTACTCCGGCAAGAGGTGCATCCAGCTGCATGTGTCCCTGATAATTACTCCGGCAAGAGGAGCAACCAGCTACACGTGTCCCTGATAATTACTCCACCCTGATAATTACACCGGCCAGAGGTGCATCCAGCTGCATGTGTCCCTGATAATTACACTGGCAAAATTTGCATCCAGCTGCAGGTGACCCTGATAATTACATCAGCCAGAGGTGCATCCAGCTGCATGTGTCCCTGATAATTACTCTGGCAAGAGGTGCATCCAACTTCAAGTATCGCTGATAATTACACTAGCAAGAGTTGTATCCAGCTGTATGTGTCCATGATAATTACACTGGCAAGAGGTGCATCCAGCTGCACGTGTCCCTGATAATTACTCCGGCAAGAGGTGCATCCAGCTGCAAGTGACCCTGATAATTAAACTGGCAAGAGGTGAATCCAGCTACACGTGTCCCTGATAATTACTCCGGCAAGAGGTGCGTCCAACTGCATGTGTCCCTGATAATTACTCCGGCAAGAGGAGCATCCACCTACACTTGTCCCTGATAATTACTCCACCCTGATAATTACACCGGCCAGAGGTGCATCCAGCTGCATGTGTCCTTGATAATTACACTGGCAAGATTTGCATCCAGCTGAACGTGTCCCTGATAATGACTCCGGCAAGAGGTGCATCCAGCTGCAAGTGTCCCTGATAATTACTCTGGTAAGAGGTGCATCCAGCTGCAAGTGAACATTATAATTACACCGGCCAGAGGTGCATCCAGCTGCACGTGTCCCTGATAATTACTCCGGCAAGAGGTGCATCTAGCTGCATGTGTTCCTGATAATTACACTGGCAAGAGGTGCATCCAGCTGCATGTGTCCCTGATAATTACAGCGGCAAGAGTTACATCCAGCTGCACGTTTTCCTGATAATTACAAAGACAAGAGGTGCATCCAGCTGCATGTGTACCTGATAATTACTCTGGTAAGAGGTGCATCCAGCTGCAAGTGAATATTATAATTACACCGGCCAGAGGTGCATCTAGCTGCATGTGTCCCTGATAATTACACTGGCAAGAGGTGCATCCAGCTGCAGGTGATCCTGATAATTACATCAGCCAGAGGTGCATCCAGCTGCATGTGTCCCTGATAATTACTCTGGATAAGAGGTGCATCCAACTTCAAGTATCGCTGATAATTACACTGGCAAGAGTTGCATGCAGCTGTATGTGTCCATGCTAATTACACTGGCAAGAGGTGCATCCAGCTCCACGTGTCCCTGATAATTAAAAAGACAAGAGGTGCATCCATCTGCACGTGTCCCTGATAATTACTCTGGGAAGAGGTGCATCCAGCTGCACGTTTCCCTGATCATTACTATGGTAAGAGGTGCATCCAGCTGCAGGTGACCCTGATAATTACACTGGCCAGAGGTGCATCCAGCTGCAAGTGAACCTTATAATTACAGCGGCAACAGTTACATCCAGCTGCAAGTGACCCTGAGAATTACTCTGGCAAGAGGTGCATCCAGCTGCAGGTGATCCTGATAATTACACCAGCCAGAGGTGCATCCAGCTGCATGTGTCCCTGATAATTACTCTGGCAAGAGGTGCATCCAACTTCAAGTATCGCTGATAATTACACTAGCAAGAGTTGTATCCAGCTGTATGTGTCCATGATAATTACACTGGCAAGATTTGCATCCAGCTGAACGTGTCCCTGATAATGACTCCGGCAAGAGGTGCATCCAGCTGCAAGTGTCCCTGATAATTACTCTGGTAAGAGGTGCATCCAGCTGCAAGTGAACATTATAATTACACCGGCCAGAGGTGCATCCAGCTGCACGTGTCCCTGATAATTACTCCGGCAAGAGGTGCATCTAGCTGCATGTGTTCCTGATAATTACACTGGCAAGAGGTGCATCCAGCTGCATGTGTCCCTGATAATTACAGCGGCAAGAGTTACATCCAGCTGCACGTTTTCCTGATAATTACAAAGACAAGAGGTGCATCCAGCTGCATGTGTACCTGATAATTACTCTGGTAAGAGGTGCATCCAGCTGCAAGTGAATATTATAATTACACCGGCCAGAGGTGCATCTAGCTGCATGTGTCCCTGATAATTACACTGGCAAGAGGTGCATCCAGCTGCAGGTGATCCTGATAATTACATCAGCCAGAGGTGCATCCAGCTGCATGTGTCCCTGATAATTACTCTGGATAAGAGGTGCATCCAACTTCAAGTATCGCTGATAATTACACTGGCAAGAGTTGCATGCAGCTATATGTGTCCATGCTAATTACACTGGCAAGAGGTGCATCCAGCTCCACGTGTCCCTGATAATTAAAAAGACAAGAGGTGCATCCATCTGCACGTGTCCCTGATAATTACTCTGGGAAGAGGTGCATCCAGCTGCACGTTTCCCTGATCATTACTATGGTAAGAGGTGCATCCAGCTGCAGGTGACCCTGATAATTACACTGGCCAGAGGTGCATCCAGCTGCAAGTGAACCTTATAATTACAGCGGCAACAGTTACATCCAGCTGCAAGTGACCCTGAGAATTACTCTGGCAAGAGGTGCATCCAGCTGCAGGAGATCCTGATAATTACACCAGCCAGAGGTGCATCCAGCTGCATGTGTCCCTGATAATTACTCTGGCAAGAGGTGCATCCAACTTCAAGTATCGCTGATAATTACACTAGCAAGAGTTGTATCCAGCTGTATGTGTCCATGATAATTACACTGGCAAGAGGTGCATCCAGCTGCACGTGTCCCTGATAATTACTCCGCAAGAGGTGCATCCAGCTGCAAGTGACCCTGATAATTAAACTGGCAAGAGGTGAATCCAGCTACACGTGTCCCTGATAATTACTCCGGCAAGAGGTGCGTCCAACTGCATGTGTCCCTGATAATTACTCCGGCAGGAGGAGCATCCACCTACACTTGTCCCTGATAATTACTCCACCCTGATAATTACACCGGCCAGAGGTGCATCCAGCTGCATGTGTCCTTGATAATTACACTGGCAAGATTTGCATCCAGCTGAACGTGTCCCTGATAATGACTCCGGCAAGAGGTGCATACAGCTGCACGTGTCCCTGATAATTACTCCGGCAATAGGTGCATCTAGCTGCATGTGTCCCTGATATTACACTGGCAAGAGGTGCATCCAGCTGCATGTGTCCCTGATAATTACAGCGGCAAGAGTTACATCCAGCTGCACGTTTTCCTGATAATTACAAAGACAAGAGGTGCATCCAGCTGCATGTGTACCTGATAATTACTCTGGTAAGAGGTGCATCCAGCTGCAAGTGAATATTATAATTACACCGGCCAGAGGTGCATCTAGCTGCATGTGTCCCTGATAATTACACTGGCAAGAGGTGCATCCAGCTGCAGGTGATCCTGATAATTACATCAGCCAGAGGTGCATCCAGCTGCATGTGTCCCTGATCATTACTCTGGATAAGAGGTGCATCCAACTTCAAGTATCGCTGATAATTACACTGGCAAGAGTTGCATGCAGCTGTATGTGTCCATGCTAATTACACTGGCAAGAGGTGCATCCAGCTCCACGTGTCCCTGATAATTAAAAAGACAAGAGGTGCATCCATCTGCACGTGTCCCTGATAATTACTCTGGGAAGAGGTGCATCCAGCTGCACGTTTCCCTGATCATTACTATGGTAAGAGGTGCATCCAGCTGCAGGTGACCCTGATAATTACACTGGCCAGAGGTGCATCCAGCTGCAAGTGAACCTTATAATTACAGCGGCAACAGTTACATCCAGCTGCAAGTGACCCTGAGAATTACTCCGGCAAGAGGTGCATCCAGCTGCATGTGTCCCTGATAATTATTCCGGCAAGAGGAGCAACCAGCTACACGTGTCCCTGATAATTACTCCACCCTGATAATTACACCGGCCAGAGGTGCATCCAGCTGCAGGTGACCCTGATAATTACATCAGCCAGAGGTGCATCCAGCTGCATGTGTCCCTGATAATTACTCTGGCAAGAGGTGCATCCAACTTCAAATATCGCTGATAATTACACTGGCAAGAGTTGTATCCAGCTGTATGTGTCCATGATAATTACACTGGCAAGAGGTGCATCCAGCTGCACGTATCCCTGATCAGTCCTCTGGCAAGATGTGCATCGAGCTGCACGTGTCCCTGATAATTACTCCGGCAAGAGGTGCATCCAGCTGCAAGTGAACCTTATAATTACAGCGGCAAGAGTTACATCCAGCTGCAAGTGACCCTGAGAATTACTCCGGCAAGAGGTGCATCCAGCTGCATGTGTCCCTGATAATTATTCCGGCAAGTAATGCATCCAGCTGTGCGTGTCCCTGATAATTACAGTGGCAAGAGGTGCATCCAGCTGCACATGTCCCTGATAATTACTCCGGCAAGAGGTGCATCCAGCTGCATGTGTCCCTGATAATTACACTGGCAAGAGGTGCATCCAGCTGCATGTGTCCCTGATAATTACAGCGGCAAGAGTTACATCCAGCTGCACGTTTTCCTGATAATTACAAAGACAAGAGGTGCATCCAGCTGCATGTGTACCTGATAATTACTCTGGTAAGAGGTGCATCCAGCTGCAAGTGAATATTATAATTACACCGGCCAGAGGTGCATCTAGCTGCAAGTGAACCTTATAATTACAGCGGCAAGAGTTACATCCAGCTGCAAGTGACCCTGAGAATTACTCCGGCAAGAGGTGCATCCAGCTGCATGTGTCCCTGATAATTATTCCGGCAAGTAATGCATCCAGCTGTGCGTGTCCCTGATAATTACAGTGGCAAGAGGTGCATCCAGCTGCACATGTCCCTGATAATTACTCCGGCAAGAGGTGCATCCAGCTGCATGTGTCCCTGATAATTACACTGGCAAGAGGTGCATCCAGCTGCATGTGTCCCTGATAATTACACTGGCAAGAGGTGCATCCAGCTGCAGGTGATCCTGATAATTACATCAGCCAGAGGTGCATCCAGCTGCATGTGTCCCTGATAATTACACCGGCCAGAGGTGCATCTAGCTGCATGTGTCCCTGATAATTACACTGGCAAGAGGTGCATCCAGCTGCAGGTGATCCTGATAATTACATCAGCCAGAGGTGCATCCAGCTGCATGTGTCCCTGATAATTACTCTGGATAAGAGGTGCATCCAACTTCAAGTATCGCTGATAATTACACTGGCAAGAGTTGCATGCAGCTGTATGTGTCCATGCTAATTACACTGGCAAGAGGTGCATCCAGCTCCACGTGTCCCTGATAATTAAAAAGACAAGAGGTGCATCCATCTGCACGTGTCCCTGATAATTACTCTGGGAAGAGGTGCATCCAGCTGCACGTTTCCCTGATCATTACTATGGTAAGAGGTGCATCCAGCTGCAGGTGACCCTGATAATTATACTGGCCAGAGGTGCATCCAGCTGCAAGTGAACCTTATAATTACAGCGGCAACAGTTACATCCAGCTGCAAGTGACCCTGAGAATTACTCTGGCAAGAGGTGCATCCAGCTGCAGGTGATCCTGATAATTACACCAGCCAGAGGTGCATCCAGCTGCATGTGTCCCTGATAATTACTCTGGCAAGAGGTGCATCCAACTTCAAGTATCGCTGATAATTACACTAGCAAGAGTTGTATCCAGCTGTATGTGTCAATGATAATTACACTGGCAAGAGGTGCATCCAGCTGCATGTGTCCCTGATAATTACTCCGGCAAGAGGTGCATCCAGCTGCAGGTGACCCTGATCATTACACTGGCCAGAGGTGCATCCAGCTGCAAGTGAACCTTATAATTACAGCGGCAAGAGTTACATCCAGCTGCAAGTGACCCTGAGAATTACTCCGGCAAGAGGTGCATCCAGCTGCATGTGTCCCTGATAATTATTCCGGCAAGTGATGCATCCAGCTGTGCGTGTAGCTGATAATTACAGTGGCAAGAGGTGCATCCAGCTGCACATGTGCCTGATAATTACTGCGGCAAGAGGAGCATCCACCTACACTTGTCCCTGATAATTACTCCACCCTGATAATTACACCGGCCAGAGGTGCATCCAGCTGGATGTGTCCTTGATAATTATACTGGCAAGATTTGCATCCAGCTGAACGTGTCCCTGATAATGACTCCGGCAAGGGGTGCATCCAGCTGCAAGTGTCCCTGATAATTACTCTGGTAAGAGGTGCATCCAGCTGCAAGTGAACATTATAATTGCACCGGCCAGAGGTGCATCCAGCTGCATGTGTCCCTGATAATTACACCGGCCTGAGGTGCATCCAGCTGCATGTGTCCTTGATAATTACACTGGCAAGATTTGCATCCAGCTGAACGTGTCCCTCATAATGACTCCGGCAAGAGGTGCATCCAGCTGCATGTGTCCCTGATAATTACTCTGGTAAGATGTGCATCCAGCTGCAAGTTAACATTATAATTACACCGGCCAGAGGTGCATCCAGCTGCATGTGTCCCTGATAATTACACTGGCAAGATTTGCATCCAGCTGAACGTGTCCATGATAATTACTCTGGCAAGAGGTGCATCCACCTGCAGGTGACCCTGATAATTACATCAGCCAGAGGTGCATCCAGCTGCATGTGTCCATGATAATTACACTGGCAAGAGGTGCATCCAGCTGCACGTATCCCTGATAAGTACTCTGGCAAGAGGTGCATCCAGCTGCACGTGTCCCTGATAATTACTCCGGCAAGAGGAACATCCAGCTACACGTGTCCCAGATAATTACTCTGGCAAGAATTACACCCAGCTGCAATTGACCCTGATAATTACACTGGCCAGAGGTGCATCCAGCTACATGTGTCCCTGATAATTAATCTGGCAAGATTTGCATCCAGCTGAACGTGTCCCTGATAATTACTCCGGCAACAGGTGCATCCAGCTGCACGTGTCCCTGATAATTACTCTGGCAAGAGGTGCATGCAGCTGCACGGGTCCCTGATAATTACTCTGGCAAGAGGTGCATCCAGCTGCAGGTAATCCTGATAATTACACCAGCCAGAGGTGCATCCAGCTGCATGTGTCCCTGATAATTACTCTGGCAAGAGGTGCATCCAGCTGCACGTAACCCTGATAAGTACTCTGGCAAGAGGTGCGTCCAGCTGCATGTGTCCCTGATAATTACAGCGGCCAAAGGTGCATCCATCCGCACGTGATCCTGATAATTACAAAGACAAGAGGTGCATCCAGCTGCATGTGTCCCTCATAATTACAGCGGCAAGAGTTACATCCAGCTGCACGTTTTCCTGATAATTACAAAGACAAGAGGTGCATCCAGCTGCATGTGTACCTGATAATTATTCCGGCAAGAGGTGCCTCCAGCTGTAAGTTTTCCTGATAATTTCAAAGACAAGAGGTGGATCCAGCTGCATTTGTCCCTGATAATTACTCTGGTAAGAGGTGCATCCAGCTGCAAGTGAACATTATAATTACACCGGCCAGAGGTGCATCTAGCTGCATGTGTCCCTGATAATTACACTGGCAAGAGGTGCATCCAGCTGCAGGTGATCCTGATAATTACATCAGCCAGAGGTGCATCCAGCTGCATGTGTCCCTGATAATTACTCTGGATAAGAGGTGCATCCAACTTCAAGTATCGCTGATAATTCCACTGGCAAGAGTTGCATGCAGCTGTATGTGTCCATGATAATTACACTGGCAAGAGGTGCATCCAGCTCCACGTGTCCCTGATAATTAAAAAGACAAGAGGTGCATCCATCTGCACGTGTCCCTGATAATTACTCTGGCAAGAGGTGCATCCAGCTGAACGTTTCCCTGATCATTACTATGGTAAGAGGTGCATCCAGCTGCAGGTGACCCTGATAATTGCACTGGCCAGAGGTGCATCCAGCTGCAAGTGAACCTTATAATTACAGCGGCAAGAGTTACATCCAGCTGCAAGTGACCCTGAGAATTACTCCGGCAAGAGGTGCATCCAGCTGCATGTGTCCCTGATAATTATTCCGGCAAGTAATGAATCCAGCTGTGCGTGTCCCTGATAATTACAGTGGCAAGAGGTGCATCCAGCTGCACATGTCCCTGATAATTACTCCGGCAAGAGGTGCATCCAGCTGCATGTGTCCCTGATAATTACTCCGGCAAGAGGAGCAACCAGCTACACGTGTCCCTGATAATTACTCCACCCTGATAATTACACCGGCCAGAGGTGCATCCAGCTGCATGTGTCCCTGATAATTACACTGGCAAAATTTGCATCCAGCTGCAGGTGACCCTGATAATTACATCAGCCAGAGGTGCATCCAGCTGCATGTGTCCCTGATAATTACTCTGGCAAGAGGTGCATCCAACTTCAAGTATCGCTGATAATTACACTAGCAAGAGTTGTATCCAGCTGTATGTGTCCATGATAATTACACTGGCAAGAGGTGCATCCAGCTGCACGTGTCCCTGATAATTACTCCGGCAAGAGGTGCATCCAGCTGCAAGTGACCCTGATAATTAAACTGGCAAGAGGTGAATCCAGCTACACGTGTCCCTGATAATTACTCCGGCAAGAGGTGCGTCCAACTGCATGTGTCCCTGATAATTACTCCGGCAAGAGGAGCATCCACCTACACTTGTCCCTGATAATTACTCCACCCTGATAATTACACCGGCCAGAGGTGCATCCAGCTGCATGTGTCCTTGATAATTACACTGGCAAGATTTGCATCCAGCTGAACGTGTCCCTGATAATGACTCCGGCAAGAGGTGCATCCAGCTGCAAGTGTCCCTGATAATTACTCTGGTAAGAGGTGCATCCAGCTGCAAGTGAACATTATAATTACACCGGCCAGAGGTGCATCCAGCTGCACGTGTCCCTGATAATTACTCCGGCAAGAGGTGCATCTAGCTGCATGTGTTCCTGATAATTACACTGGCAAGAGGTGCATCCAGCTGCATGTGTCCCTGATAATTACAGCGGCAAGAGTTACATCCAGCTGCACGTTTTCCTGATAATTACAAAGACAAGAGGTGCATCCAGCTGCATGTGTACCTGATAATTACTCTGGTAAGAGGTGCATCCAGCTGCAAGTGAATATTATAATTACACCGGCCAGAGGTGCATCTAGCTGCATGTGTCCCTGATAATTACACTGGCAAGAGGTGCATCCAGCTGCAGGTGATCCTGATAATTACATCAGCCAGAGGTGCATCCAGCTGCATGTGTCCCTGATAATTACTCTGGATAAGAGGTGCATCCAACTTCAAGTATCGCTGATAATTACACTGGCAAGAGTTGCATGCAGCTGTATGTGTCCATGCTAATTACACTGGCAAGAGGTGCATCCAGCTCCACGTGTCCCTGATAATTAAAAAGACAAGAGGTGCATCCATCTGCACGTGTCCCTGATAATTACTCTGGGAAGAGGTGCATCCAGCTGCACGTTTCCCTGATCATTACTATGGTAAGAGGTGCATCCAGCTGCAGGTGACCCTGATAATTACACTGGCCAGAGGTGCATCCAGCTGCAAGTGAACCTTATAATTACAGCGGCAACAGTTACATCCAGCTGCAAGTGACCCTGAGAATTACTCTGGCAAGAGGTGCATCCAGCTGCAGGTGATCCTGATAATTACACCAGCCAGAGGTGCATCCAGCTGCATGTGTCCCTGATAATTACTCTGGCAAGAGGTGCATCCAACTTCAAGTATCGCTGATAATTACACTTGCAAGAGTTGTATCCAGCTGTATGTGTCCATGATAATTACACTGGCAAGAGTGCATCCAGCTGTACGTGATCCTGATAATTACTCCGGCAAGAGGTGCATCCAGCTGCATGTATCCCTGATAATTACTCCGGCAAGAGTTGCATCCAGCTGCACATGTCCCTGATAATTACTCCGGCAAGAGGTGCATCCACCTGCATGTGTCCCTGATAATTACTCCGGCAAGAGGAGCATCCAGCTACACGAGTCCCTGATAATTACTCCACCCTGATAATTACACCGGCCAGAGGAGCATCCAGCTGCATGTGTCCCTGATAATTACACTGGCAAGGTTTGCATCCAGCTGAACGTGTCCCTGATAATTACTCTGGCAAGAGGTGCATCCAGCTGCAGGTGACCCTGATAATTACATCAGACAGAGCTGCATCCAGCTGCAAGTGACCCTGATAATTACTCCGGCAAGAGGTGTATCCAGCTGCAAGTGACCCTGATAATTACTCCGGCAAGAGGTGTATCCAGCTGCAAGTGACCCTGATAATTACACTGGCAAGAGGTGAATCCAGCTACACGTGTCCCAGATAATTACTCTGGCAAGAATTACATCCAGCTGCAAGTGACCCTGATAATTACACCGGCCAGAGGTGCATCCAGCTGCATGTGTCCCTGATAATTAATCTGGCAAGATTTGCATCCAGCTGAACGTTTCCCTGATAATTACTCCGGCAAGAGGTGGATCCAGCTGCACGTGTCCCTGATAATTACTCCGGCAAGAGGTGCATCCAGCTGCACGGGTCCCTGATAATTACTCTGGCAAGAGGTTCATGCAGCTGCAATTGACCCTGATAATTACACCGGCCAGAGGTGCATCCAGCTGCATGTGTCCCTGATAATTAATCTGGCAATATTTGCATCCAGCTGAACTTGTCCCTGATAATTACTCCGGCAAGAGGTGCATCCATGTGCACGTGTCCCTGATAATTACTCTGGCAAGAGGTGCATCCAGCTGCACGTGTCCCTGATCATTACTATGCTAAGAGGTGAATCCAGCTGCAGGTGACCCTGATAATTACACTGGCCAGAGGTGCATCCAGCTGCAAGTGAACCTTATAATTACAGCGGCAAGAGTTACATCCAGCTGCAAGTGACCCTGAGAATTACTCCGGAAAGGGGTGCATCCAGCTGCATGTATCCCTGATAATTATTCCGGCAAGAGATGCATCCAGCTGCACATGTCCCTGATAATTACTCCGGCAAGAGGTGCATCCAGCTACACGTGTCCCTGATAATTACTCCACCCTGATAATTACAGTGTCAAGAGGTGCATCCAGCTGCACATGTCCCTGATAATTACTCCGGCAAGAGGTGCATCCAGCTACACGTGTCCCTGATAATTACTCCACCCTGATAATTACACCGGCCAGAGGTGCATCCAGCTGCATGTGTCCCTGATAATTACTCTGGCAAGAGATGCATCCAACTTCAAGTATCGCTGATAATTACACTGGCAAGAGTTGTATCCAGCTGTATGTGTCCATGATAATTACACTGGCAAGAGGTGCATCCAGCTGCACGTATCCCTGATAAGTACTCTGGCAAGAGGTGCATCGAGCTGCACGTGTCCCTGATAATTACTCCGGCAAGAGGTGCATCCAGCTGCAAGTGACCCTGATAATTACACTGGCAAGAGGTGAATCCAACTACACGTGTCCCAGATAATTACACCGGCAAGAGGTTTATCCAGCTCTAAGTGACCCTGATAATTACACCAGCAAGAGGAGCATCCACCTACACTTGTCCCTGATAATTACTCCACCCTGATAATTACAGCGGCCAGAGATGCATCCAGCTGCATGTGTCCCTGATAATTACACTGGCAAGAGGTGCATCCAGCTCCACGTGTCCCTGATAATTAAAAAGACAAGAGGTGCATCCATCTGCACGTGTCCCTGATAATTACTCTGGCAAGAGGTGCATCCAGCTGAACGTTTCCCTGATCATTACTATGGTAAGAGGTGCATCCAGCTGCAGGTGACCCTGATAATTGCACTGGCCAGAGGTGCATCCAGCTGCAAGTGAACCTTATAATTACAGCGGCAAGAGTTACATCCAGCTGCAAGTGACCCTGAGAATTACTCCGGCAAGAGGTGCATCCAGCTGCATGTGTCCCTGATAATTATTCCGGCAAGTAATGAATCCAGCTGTGCGTGTCCCTGATAATTACAGTGGCAAGAGGTGCATCCAGCTGCACATGTCCCTGATAATTACTCCGGCAAGAGGTGCATCCAGCTGCATGTGTCCCTGATAATTACTCCGGCAAGAGGAGCAACCAGCTACACGTGTCCCTGATAATTACTCCACCCTGATAATTACACCGGCCAGAGGTGCATCCAGCTGCATGTGTCCCTGATAATTACACTGGCAAAATTTGCATCCAGCTGCAGGTGACCCTGATAATTACATCAGCCAGAGGTGCATCCAGCTGCATGTGTCCCTGATAATTACTCTGGCAAGAGGTGCATCCAACTTCAAGTATCGCTGATAATTACACTAGCAAGAGTTGTATCCAGCTGTATGTGTCCATGATAATTACACTGGCAAGAGGTGCATCCAGCTGCACGTGTCCCTGATAATTACTCCGGCAAGAGGTGCATCCAGCTGCAAGTGACCCTGATAATTAAACTGGCAAGAGGTGAATCCAGCTACACGTGTCCCTGATAATTACTCCGGCAAGAGGTGCGTCCAACTGCATGTGTCCCTGATAATTACTCCGGCAAGAGGAGCATCCACCTACACTTGTCCCTGATAATTACTCCACCCTGATAATTACACCGGCCAGAGGTGCATCCAGCTGCATGTGTCCTTGATAATTACACTGGCAAGATTTGCATCCAGCTGAACGTGTCCCTGATAATGACTCCGGCAAGAGGTGCATCCAGCTGCAAGTGTCCCTGATAATTACTCTGGTAAGAGGTGCATCCAGCTGCAAGTGAACATTATAATTACACCGGCCAGAGGTGCATCCAGCTGCACGTGTCCCTGATAATTACTCCGGCAAGAGGTGCATCTAGCTGCATGTGTTCCTGATAATTACACTGGCAAGAGGTGCATCCAGCTGCATGTGTCCCTGATAATTACAGCGGCAAGAGTTACATCCAGCTGCACGTTTTCCTGATAATTACAAAGACAAGAGGTGCATCCAGCTGCATGTGTACCTGATAATTACTCTGGTAAGAGGTGCATCCAGCTGCAAGTGAATATTATAATTACACCGGCCAGAGGTGCATCTAGCTGCATGTGTCCCTGATAATTACACTGGCAAGAGGTGCATCCAGCTGCAGGTGATCCTGATAATTACATCAGCCAGAGGTGCATCCAGCTGCATGTGTCCCTGATAATTACTCTGGATAAGAGGTGCATCCAACTACAAGTATCGCTGATAATTACACTGGCAAGAGTTGCATGCAGCTGTATGTGTCCATGCTAATTACACTGGCAAGAGGTGCATCCAGCTCCACGTGTCCCTGATAATTAAAAAGACAAGAGGTGCATCCATCTGCACGTGTCCCTGATAATTACTCTGGGAAGAGGTGCATCCAGCTGCACGTTTCCCTGATCATTACTATGGTAAGAGGTGCATCCAGCTGCAGGTGACCCTGATAATTACACTGGCCAGAGGTGCATCCAGCTGCAAGTGAACCTTATAATTACAGCGGCAACAGTTACATCCAGCTGCAAGTGACCCTGAGAATTACTCTGGCAAGAGGTGCATCCAGCTGCAGGTGATCCTGATAATTACACCAGCCAGAGGTGCATCCAGCTGCATGTGTCCCTGATAATTACTCTGGCAAGAGGTGCATCCAACTTCAAGTATCGCTGATAATTACACTAGCAAGAGTTGTTTCCAGCTGTATGTGTCCATGATAATTACACTGGCAAGAGGTGCATCCAGCTGCACGTGTCCCTGATAATTACTCCGCAAGAGGTGCATCCAGCTGCAAGTGACCCTGATAATTAAACTGGCAAGAGGTGAATCCAGCTACACGTGTCCCTGATAATTACTCCGGCAAGAGGTGCGTCCAACTGCATGTGTCCCTGATAATTACTCCGGCAGGAGGAGCATCCACCTACACTTGTCCCTGATAATTACTCCACCCTGATAATTACACCGGCCAGAGGTGCATCCAGCTGCATGTGTCCTTGATAATTACACTGGCAAGATTTGCATCCAGCTGAACGTGTCCCTGATAATGACTCCGGCAAGAGGTGCATACAGCTGCACGTGTCCCTGATAATTACTCCGGCAATAGGTGCATCTAGCTGCATGTGTCCCTGATATTACACTGGCAAGAGGTGCATCCAGCTGCATGTGTCCCTGATAATTACAGCGGCAAGAGTTACATCCAGCTGCACGTTTTCCTGATAATTACAAAGACAAGAGGTGCATCCAGCTGCATGTGTACCTGATAATTACTCTGGTAAGAGGTGCATCCAGCTGCAAGTGAATATTATAATTACACCGGCCAGAGGTGCATCTAGCTGCATGTGTCCCTGATAATTACACTGGCAAGAGGTGCATCCAGCTGCAGGTGATCCTGATAATTACATCAGCCAGAGGTGCATCCAGCTGCATGTGTCCCTGATCATTACTCTGGATAAGAGGTGCATCCAACTTCAAGTATCGCTGATAATTACACTGGCAAGAGTTGCATGCAGCTGTATGTGTCCATGCTAATTACACTGGCAAGAGGTGCATCCAGCTCCACGTGTCCCTGATAATTAAAAAGACAAGAGGTGCATCCATCTGCACGTGTCCCTGATAATTACTCTGGGAAGAGGTGCATCCAGCTGCACGTTTCCCTGATCATTACTATGGTAAGAGGTGCATCCAGCTGCAGGTGACCCTGATAATTACACTGGCCAGAGGTGCATCCAGCTGCAAGTGAACCTTATAATTACAGCGGCAACAGTTACATCCAGCTGCAAGTGACCCTGAGAATTACTCCGGCAAGAGGTGCATCCAGCTGCATGTGTCCCTGATAATTATTCCGGCAAGAGGAGCAACCAGCTACACGTGTCCCTGATAATTACTCCACCCTGATAATTACACCGGCCAGAGGTGCATCCAGCTGCAGGTGACCCTGATAATTACATCAGCCAGAGGTGCATCCAGCTGCATGTGTCCCTGATAATTACTCTGGCAAGAGGTGCATCCAACTTCAAGTATCGCTGATAATTACACTGGCAAGAGTTGTATCCAGCTGTATGTGTCCATGATAATTACACTGGCAAGAGGTGCATCCAGCTGCACGTATCCCTGATCAGTCCTCTGGCAAGATGTGCATCGAGCTGCACGTGTCCCTGATAATTACTCCGGCAAGAGGTGCATCCAGCTGCAAGTGAACCTTATAATTACAGCGGCAAGAGTTACATCCAGCTGCAAGTGACCCTGAGAATTACTCCGGCAAGAGGTGCATCCAGCTGCATGTGTCCCTGATAATTATTCCGGCAAGTAATGCATCCAGCTGTGCGTGTCCCTGATAATTACAGTGGCAAGAGGTGCATCCAGCTGCACATGTCCCTGATAATTACTCCGGCAAGAGGTGCATCCAGCTGCATGTGTCCCTGATAATTACACTGGCAAGAGGTGCATCCAGCTGCATGTGTCCCTGATAATTACAGCGGCAAGAGTTACATCCAGCTGCACGTTTTCCTGATAATTACAAAGACAAGAGGTGCATCCAGCTGCATGTGTACCTGATAATTACTCTGGTAAGAGGTGCATCCAGCTGCAAGTGAATATTATAATTACACCGGCCAGAGGTGCATCTAGCTGCAAGTGAACCTTATAATTACAGCGGCAAGAGTTACATCCAGCTGCAAGTGACCCTGAGAATTACTCCGGCAAGAGGTGCATCCAGCTGCATGTGTCCCTGATAATTATTCCGGCAAGTAATGCATCCAGCTGTGCGTGTCCCTGATAATTACAGTGGCAAGAGGTGCATCCAGCTGCACATGTCCCTGATAATTACTCCGGCAAGAGGTGCATCCAGCTGCATGTGTCCCTGATAATTACACTGGCAAGAGGTGCATCCAGCTGCATGTGTCCCTGATAATTACACTGGCAAGAGGTGCATCCAGCTGCAGGTGATCCTGATAATTACATCAGCCAGAGGTGCATCCAGCTGCATGTGTCCCTGATAATTACACCGGCCAGAGGTGCATCTAGCTGCATGTGTCCCTGATAATTACACTGGCAAGAGGTGCATCCAGCTGCAGGTGATCCTGATAATTACATCAGCCAGAGGTGCATCCAGCTGCATGTGTCCCTGATAATTACTCTGGATAAGAGGTGCATCCAACTTCAAGTATCGCTGATAATTACACTGGCAAGAGTTGCATGCAGCTGTATGTGTCCATGCTAATTACACTGGCAAGAGGTGCATCCAGCTCCACGTGTCCCTGATAATTAAAAAGACAAGAGGTGCATCCATCTGCACGTGTCCCTGATAATTACTCTGGGAAGAGGTGCATCCAGCTGCACGTTTCCCTGATCATTACTATGGTAAGAGGTGCATCCAGCTGCAGGTGATCCTGATAATTATACTGGCCAGAGGTGCATCCAGCTGCAAGTGAACCTTATAATTACAGCGGCAACAGTTACATCCAGCTGCAAGTGACCCTGAGAATTACTCTGGCAAGAGGTGCATCCAGCTGCAGGTGATCCTGATAATTACACCAACCAGAGGTGCATCCAGCTGCATGTGTCCCTGATAATTACTCTGGCAAGAGGTGCATCCAACTTCAAGTATCGCTGATAATTACAATAGCAAGAGTTGTATCCAGCTGTATGTGTCAATGATAATTACACTGGCAAGAGGTGCATCCAGCTGCATGTGTCCCTGATAATTACTCCGGCAAGAGGTGCATCCAGCTGCAGGTGACCCTGATCATTACACTGGCCAGAGGTGCATCCAGCTGCAAGTGAACCTTATAATTACAGCGGCAAGAGTTACATCCAGCTGCAAGTGACCCTGAGAATTACTCCGGCAAGAGGTGCATCCAGCTGCATGTGTCCCTGATAATTATTCCGGCAAGTGATGCATCCAGCTGTGCGTGTAGCTGATAATTACAGTGGCAAGAGGTGCATCCAGCTGCACATGTGCCTGATAATTACTGCGGCAAGAGGAGCATCCACCTACACTTGTCCCTGATAATTACTCCACCCTGATAATTACACCGGCCAGAGGTGCATCCAGCTGGATGTGTCCTTGATAATTATACTGGCAAGATTTGCATCCAGCTGAACGTGTCCCTGATAATGACTCCGGCAAGGGGTGCATCCAGCTGCAAGTGTCCCTGATAATTACTCTGGTAAGAGGTGCATCCAGCTGCAAGTGAACATTATAATTGCACCGGCCAGAGGTGCATCCAGCTTCATGTGTCCCTGATAATTACACCGGCCTGAGGTGCATCCAGCTGCATGTGTCCTTGATAATTACACTGGCAAGATTTGCATCCAGCTGAACGTGTCCCTCATAATGACTCCGGCAAGAGGTGCATCCAGCTGCATGTGTCCCTGATAATTACTCTGGTAAGATGTGCATCCAGCTGCAAGTTAACATTATAATTACACCGGCCAGAGGTGCATCCAGCTGCATGTGTCCCTGATAATTACACTGGCAAGATTTGCATCCAGCTGAACGTGTCCATGATAATTACTCTGGCAAGAGGTGCATCCACCTGCAGGTGACCCTGATAATTACATCAGCCAGAGGTGCATCCAGCTGCATGTGTCCATGATAATTACACTGGCAAGAGGTGCATCCAGCTGCACGTATCCCTGATAAGTACTCTGGCAAGAGGTGCATCCAGCTGCACGTGTCCCTGATAATTACTCCGGCAAGAGGAACATCCAGCTACACGTGTCCCAGATAATTACTCTGGCAAGAATTACACCCAGCTGCAATTGACCCTGATAATTACACTGGCCAGAGGTGCATCCAGCTACATGTGTCCCTGATAATTAATCTGGCAAGATTTGCATCCAGCTGAACGTGTCCCTGATAATTACTCCGGCAACAGGTGCATCCAGCTGCACGTGTCCCTGATAATTACTCTGGCAAGAGGTGCATGCAGCTGCACGGGTCCCTGATAATTACTCTGGCAAGAGGTGCATCCAGCTGCAGGTAATCCTGATAATTACACCAGCCAGAGGTGCATCCAGATGCATGTGTCCCTGATAATTACTCTGGCAAGAGGTGCATCCAGCTGCACGTAACCCTGATAAGTACTCTGGCAAGAGGTGCATCCAGCTGCATGTGTCCCTGATAATTACAGCGGCCAAAGGTGCATCCATCCGCACGTGATCCTGATAATTACAAAGACAAGAGGTGCATCCAGCTGCATGTGTCCCTCATAATTACAGCGGCAAGAGTTACATCCAGCTGCACGTTTTCCTGATAATTACAAAGACAAGAGGTGCATCCAGCTGCATGTGTACCTGATAATTATTCCGGCAAGAGGTGCCTCCAGCTGTAAGTTTTCCTGATAATTTCAAAGACAAGAGGTGGATCCAGCTGCATTTGTCCCTGATAATTACTCTGGTAAGAGGTGCATCCAGCTGCAAGTGAACATTATAATTACACCGGCCAGAGGTGCATCTAGCTGCATGTGTCCCTGATAATTACACTGGCAAGAGGTGCATCCAGCTGCAGGTGATCCTGATAATTACATCAGCCAGAGGTGCATCCAGCTGCATGTGTCCCTGATAATTACTCTGGATAAGAGGTGCATCCAACTTCAAGTATCGCTGATAATTCCACTGGCAAGAGTTGCATGCAGCTGTATGTGTCCATGATAATTACACTGGCAAGAGGTGCATCCAGCTGAACGTTTCCCTGATCATTACTATGGTAAGAGGTGCATCCAGCTGCAGGTGACCCTGATAATTGCACTGGCCAGAGGTGCATCCAGCTGCAAGTGAACCTTATAATTACAGCGGCAAGAGTTACATCCAGCTGCAAGTGACCCTGAGAATTACTCCGGCAAGAGGTGCATCCAGCTGCATGTGTCCCTGATAATTATTCCGGCAAGTAATGAATCCAGCTGTGCGTGTCCCTGATAATTACAGTGGCAAGAGGTGCATCCAGCTGCACATGTCCCTGATAATTACTCCGGCAAGAGGTGCATCCAGCTGCATGTGTCCCTGATAATTACTCCGGCAAGAGGAGCAACCAGCTACACGTGTCCCTGATAATTACTCCACCCTGATAATTACACCGGCCAGAGGTGCATCCAGCTGCATGTGTCCCTGATAATTACACTGGCAAAATTTGCATCCAGCTGCAGGTGACCCTGATAATTACATCAGCCAGAGGTGCATCCAGCTGCATGTGTCCCTGATAATTACTCTGGCAAGAGGTGCATCCAACTTCAAGTATCGCTGATAATTACACTAGCAAGAGTTGTATCCAGCTGTATGTGTCCATGATAATTACACTGGCAAGAGGTGCATCCAGCTGCACGTGTCCCTGATAATTACTCCGGCAAGAGGTGCATCCAGCTGCAAGTGACCCTGATAATTAAACTGGCAAGAGGTGAATCCAGCTACACGTGTCCCTGATAATTACTCCGGCAAGAGGTGCGTCCAACTGCATGTGTCCCTGATAATTACTCCGGCAAGAGGAGCATCCACCTACACTTGTCCCTGATAATTACTCCACCCTGATAATTACACCGGCCAGAGGTGCATCCAGCTGCATGTGTCCTTGATAATTACACTGGCAAGATTTGCATCCAGCTGAACGTGTCCCTGATAATGACTCCGGCAAGAGGTGCATCCAGCTGCAAGTGTCCCTGATAATTACTCTGGTAAGAGGTGCATCCAGCTGCAAGTGAACATTATAATTACACCGGCCAGAGGTGCATCCAGCTGCACGTGTCCCTGATAATTACTCCGGCAAGAGGTGCATCTAGCTGCATGTGTTCCTGATAATTACACTGGCAAGAGGTGCATCCAGCTGCATGTGTCCCTGATAATTACAGCGGCAAGAGTTACATCCAGCTGCACGTTTTCCTGATAATTACAAAGACAAGAGGTGCATCCAGCTGCATGTGTACCTGATAATTACTCTGGTAAGAGGTGCATCCAGCTGCAAGTGAATATTATAATTACACCGGCCAGAGGTGCATCTAGCTGCATGTGTCCCTGATAATTACACTGGCAAGAGGTGCATCCAGCTGCAGGTGATCCTGATAATTACATCAGCCAGAGGTGCATCCAGCTGCATGTGTCCCTGATAATTACTCTGGATAAGAGGTGCATCCAACTTCAAGTATCGCTGATAATTACACTGGCAAGAGTTGCATGCAGCTGTATGTGTCCATGCTAATTACACTGGCAAGAGGTGCATCCAGCTCCACGTGTCCCTGATAATTAAAAAGACAAGAGGTGCATCCATCTGCACGTGTCCCTGATAATTACTCTGGGAAGAGGTGCATCCAGCTGCACGTTTCCCTGATCATTACTATGGTAAGAGGTGCATCCAGCTGCAGGTGACCCTGATAATTACACTGGCCAGAGGTGCATCCAGCTGCAAGTGAACCTTATAATTACAGCGGCAACAGTTACATCCAGCTGCAAGTGACCCTGAGAATTACTCTGGCAAGAGGTGCATCCAGCTGCAGGTGATCCTGATAATTACACCAGCCAGAGGTGCATCCAGCTGCATGTGTCCCTGATAATTACTCTGGCAAGAGGTGCATCCAACTTCAAGTATCGCTGATAATTACACTAGCAAGAGTTGTATCCAGCTGTATGTGTCCATGATAATTACACTGGCAAGATTTGCATCCAGCTGAACGTGTCCCTGATAATGACTCCGGCAAGAGGTGCATCCAGCTGCAAGTGTCCCTGATAATTACTCTGGTAAGAGGTGCATCCAGCTGCAAGTGAACATTATAATTACACCGGCCAGAGGTGCATCCAGCTGCACGTGTCCCTGATAATTACTCCGGCAAGAGGTGCATCTAGCTGCATGTGTTCCTGATAATTACACTGGCAAGAGGTGCATCCAGCTGCATGTGTCCCTGATAATTACAGCGGCAAGAGTTACATCCAGCTGCACGTTTTCCTGATAATTACAAAGACAAGAGGTGCATCCAGCTGCATGTGTACCTGATAATTACTCTGGTAAGAGGTGCATCCAGCTGCAAGTGAATATTATAATTACACCGGCCAGAGGTGCATCTAGCTGCATGTGTCCCTGATAATTACACTGGCAAGAGGTGCATCCAGCTGCAGGTGATCCTGATAATTACATCAGCCAGAGGTGCATCCAGCTGCATGTGTCCCTGATAATTACTCTGGATAAGAGGTGCATCCAACTTCAAGTATCGCTGATAATTACACTGGCAAGAGTTGCATGCAGCTATATGTGTCCATGCTAATTACACTGGCAAGAGGTGCATCCAGCTCCACGTGTCCCTGATAATTAAAAAGACAAGAGGTGCATCCATCTGCACGTGTCCCTGATAATTACTCTGGGAAGAGGTGCATCCAGCTGCACGTTTCCCTGATCATTACTATGGTAAGAGGTGCATCCAGCTGCAGGTGACCCTGATAATTACACTGGCCAGAGGTGCATCCAGCTGCAAGTGAACCTTATAATTACAGCGGCAACAGTTACATCCAGCTGCAAGTGACCCTGAGAATTACTCTGGCAAGAGGTGCATCCAGCTGTAGGAGATCCTGATAATTACACCAGCCAGAGGTGCATCCAGCTGCATGTGTCCCTGATAATTACTCTGGCAAGAGGTGCATCCAACTTCAAGTATCGCTGATAATTACACTAGCAAGAGTTGTATCCAGCTGTATGTGTCCATGATAATTACACTGGCAAGAGGTGCATCCAGCTGCACGTGTCCCTGATAATTACTCCGCAAGAGGTGCATCCAGCTGCAAGTGACCCTGATAATTAAACTGGCAAGAGGTGAATCCAGCTACACGTGTCCCTGATAATTACTCCGGCAAGAGGTGCGTCCAACTGCATGTGTCCCTGATAATTACTCCGGCAGGAGGAGCATCCACCTACACTTGTCCCTGATAATTACTCCACCCTGATAATTACACCGGCCAGAGGTGCATCCAGCTGCATGTGTCCTTGATAATTACACTGGCAAGATTTGCATCCAGCTGAACGTGTCCCTGATAATGACTCCGGCAAGAGGTGCATACAGCTGCACGTGTCCCTGATAATTACTCCGGCAATAGGTGCATCTAGCTGCATGTGTCCCTGATATTACACTGGCAAGAGGTGCATCCAGCTGCATGTGTCCCTGATAATTACAGCGGCAAGAGTTACATCCAGCTGCACGTTTTCCTGATAATTACAAAGACAAGAGGTGCATCCAGCTGCATGTGTACCTGATAATTACTCTGGTAAGAGGTGCATCCAGCTGCAAGTGAATATTATAATTACACCGGCCAGAGGTGCATCTAGCTGCATGTGTCCCTGATAATTACACTGGCAAGAGGTGCATCCAGCTGCAGGTGATCCTGATAATTACATCAGCCAGAGGTGCATCCAGCTGCATGTGTCCCTGATCATTACTCTGGATAAGAGGTGCATCCAACTTCAAGTATCGCTGATAATTACACTGGCAAGAGTTGCATGCAGCTGTATGTGTCCATGCTAATTACACTGGCAAGAGGTGCATCCAGCTCCACGTGTCCCTGATAATTATTCCGGCAAGAGGAGCAACCAGCTACACGTGTCCCTGATAATTACTCCACCCTGATAATTACACCGGCCAGAGGTGCATCCAGCTGCAGGTGACCCTGATAATTACATCAGCCAGAGGTGCATCCAGCTGCATGTGTCCCTGATAATTACTCTGGCAAGAGGTGCATCCAACTTCAAGTATCGCTGATAATTACACTGGCAAGAGTTGTATCCAGCTGTATGTGTCCATGATAATTACACTGGCAAGAGGTGCATCCAGCTGCACGTATCCCTGATCAGTCCTCTGGCAAGATGTGCATCGAGCTGCACGTGTCCCTGATAATTACTCCGGCAAGAGGTGCATCCAGCTGCAAGTGAACCTTATAATTACAGCGGCAAGAGTTACATCCAGCTGCAAGTGACCCTGAGAATTACTCCGGCAAGAGGTGCATCCAGCTGCATGTGTCCCTGATAATTATTCCGGCAAGTAATGCATCCAGCTGTGCGTGTCCCTGATAATTACAGTGGCAAGAGGTGCATCCAGCTGCACATGTCCCTGATAATTACTCCGGCAAGAGGTGCATCCAGCTGCATGTGTCCCTGATAATTACACTGGCAAGAGGTGCATCCAGCTGCATGTGTCCCTGATAATTACAGCGGCAAGAGTTACATCCAGCTGCACGTTTTCCTGATAATTACAAAGACAAGAGGTGCATCCAGCTGCATGTGTACCTGATAATTACTCTGGTAAGAGGTGCATCCAGCTGCAAGTGAATATTATAATTACACCGGCCAGAGGTGCATCTAGCTGCAAGTGAACCTTATAATTACAGCGGCAAGAGTTACAT
The DNA here is from genome assembly GCF_036971445.1 of Narcine bancroftii. NCBI lineage: Eukaryota > Metazoa > Chordata > Chondrichthyes > Torpediniformes > Narcinidae > Narcine > Narcine bancroftii. Next base: position 41,717,313 of record NC_091481.1, read on the forward strand.
CCAGCTGCAAGTGACCCTGAGAATTACTCCGGCAAGAGGTGCATCCAGCTGCATGTGTCCCTGATAATTATTCCGGCAAGTAATGCATCCAGCTGTGCGTGTCCCTGATAATTACAGTGGCAAGAGGTGCATCCAGCTGCACATGTCCCTGATAATTACTCCGGCAAGAGGTGCATCCAGCTGCATGTGTCCCTGATAATTACACTGGCAAGAGGTGCATCCAGCTGCATGTGTCCCTGATAATTACACTGGCAAGAGGTGCATCCAGCTGCAGGTGATCCTGATAATTACATCAGCCAGAGGTGCATCCAGCTGCATGTGTCCCTGATAATTACACCGGCCAGAGGTGCATCTAGCTGCATGTGTCCCTGATAATTACACTGGCAAGAGGTGCATCCAGCTGCAGGTGATCCTGATAATTACATCAGCCAGAGGTGCATCCAGCTGCATGTGTCCCTGATAATTACTCTGGATAAGAGGTGCATCCAACTTCAAGTATCGCTGATAATTACACTGGCAAGAGTTGCATGCAGCTGTATGTGTCCATGCTAATTACACTGGCAAGAGGTGCATCCAGCTCCACGTGTCCCTGATAATTAAAAAGACAAGAGGTGCATCCATCTGCACGTGTCCCTGATAATTACTCTGGGAAGAGGTGCATCCAGCTGCACGTTTCCCTGATCATTACTATGGTAAGAGGTGCATCCAGCTGCAGGTGACCCTGATAATTATACTGGCCAGAGGTGCATCCAGCTGCAAGTGAACCTTATAATTACAGCGGCAACAGTTACATCCAGCTGCAAGTGACCCTGAGAATTACTCTGGCAAGAGGTGCATCCAGCTGCAGGTGATCCTGATAATTACACCAGCCAGAGGTGCATCCAGCTGCATGTGTCCCTGATAATTACTCTGGCAAGAGGTGCATCCAACTTCAAGTATCGCTGATAATTACACTAGCAAGAGTTGTATCCAGCTGTATGTGTCAATGATAATTACACTGGCAAGAGGTGCATCCAGCTGCATGTGTCCCTGATAATTACTCCGGCAAGAGGTGCATCCAGCTGCAGGTGACCCTGATCATTACACTGGCCAGAGGTGCATCCAGCTGCAAGTGAACCTTATAATTACAGCGGCAAGAGTTACATCCAGCTGCAAGTGACCCTGAGAATTACTCCGGCAAGAGGTGCATCCAGCTGCATGTGTCCCTGATAATTATTCCGGCAAGTGATGCATCCAGCTGTGCGTGTAGCTGATAATTACAGTGGCAAGAGGTGCATCCAGCTGCACATGTGCCTGATAATTACTGCGGCAAGAGGAGCATCCACCTACACTTGTCCCTGATAATTACTCCACCCTGATAATTACACCGGCCAGAGGTGCATCCAGCTGGATGTGTCCTTGATAATTATACTGGCAAGATTTGCATCCAGCTGAACGTGTCCCTGATAATGACTCCGGCAAGGGGTGCATCCAGCTGCAAGTGTCCCTGATAATTACTCTGGTAAGAGGTGCATCCAGCTGCAAGTGAACATTATAATTGCACCGGCCAGAGGTGCATCCAGCTGCATGTGTCCCTGATAATTACACCGGCCTGAGGTGCATCCAGCTGCATGTGTCCTTGATAATTACACTGGCAAGATTTGCATCCAGCTGAACGTGTCCCTCATAATGACTCCGGCAAGAGGTGCATCCAGCTGCATGTGTCCCTGATAATTACTCTGGTAAGATGTGCATCCAGCTGCAAGTTAACATTATAATTACACCGGCCAGAGGTGCATCCAGCTGCATGTGTCCCTGATAATTACACTGGCAAGATTTGCATCCAGCTGAACGTGTCCATGATAATTACTCTGGCAAGAGGTGCATCCACCTGCAGGTGACCCTGATAATTACATCAGCCAGAGGTGCATCCAGCTGCATGTGTCCATGATAATTACACTGGCAAGAGGTGCATCCAGCTGCACGTATCCCTGATAAGTACTCTGGCAAGAGGTGCATCCAGCTGCACGTGTCCCTGATAATTACTCCGGCAAGAGGAACATCCAGCTACACGTGTCCCAGATAATTACTCTGGCAAGAATTACACCCAGCTGCAATTGACCCTGATAATTACACTGGCCAGAGGTGCATCCAGCTACATGTGTCCCTGATAATTAATCTGGCAAGATTTGCATCCAGCTGAACGTGTCCCTGATAATTACTCCGGCAACAGGTGCATCCAGCTGCACGTGTCCCTGATAATTACTCTGGCAAGAGGTGCATGCAGCTGCACGGGTCCCTGATAATTACTCTGGCAAGAGGTGCATCCAGCTGCAGGTAATCCTGATAATTACACCAGCCAGAGGTGCATCCAGCTGCATGTGTCCCTGATAATTACTCTGGCAAGAGGTGCATCCAGCTGCACGTAACCCTGATAAGTACTCTGGCAAGAGGTGCATCCAGCTGCATGTGTCCCTGATAATTACAGCGGCCAAAGGTGCATCCATCCGCACGTGATCCTGATAATTACAAAGACAAGAGGTGCATCCAGCTGCATGTGTCCCTCATAATTACAGCGGCAAGAGTTACATCCAGCTGCACGTTTTCCTGATAATTACAAAGACAAGAGGTGCATCCAGCTGCATGTGTACCTGATAATTATTCCGGCAAGAGGTGCCTCCAGCTGTAAGTTTTCCTGATAATTTCAAAGACAAGAGGTGGATCCAGCTGCATTTGTCCCTGATAATTACTCTGGTAAGAGGTGCATCCAGCTGCAAGTGAACATTATAATTACACCGGCCAGAGGTGCATCTAGCTGCATGTGTCCCTGATAATTACACTGGCAAGAGGTGCATCCAGCTGCAGGTGATCCTGAGAATTACTCAGGCAAGAGGTGCATCCAGCTGCATGTGTCCCTGATAATTATTCCGGCAAGTAATGCATCCAGCTGTGCGTGTCCCTGATAATTACAGTGGCAAGAGGTGCATCCAGCTGCACATGTCCCTGATAATTACTCCGGCAAGAGGTGCATCCAGCTGCATGTGTCCCTGATAATTACACTGGCAAGAGGTGCATCCAGCTGCATGTGTCCCTGATAATTACAGCGGCAAGAGTTACATCCAGCTGCACGTTTTCCTGATAATTACAAAGACAAGAGGTGCATCCAGCTGCATGTGTCCCTGATAATTATTCCGGCAAGTAATGCATCCAGCTGTGCGTGTCCCTGATAATTACAGTGGCAAGAGGTGCATCCAGCTGCACATGTCCCTGATAATTATTCCGGCAAGTAATGCATCCAGCTGTGCGTGTCCCTGATAATTACAGTGGCAAGAGGTGCATCCAGCTGCACATGTCCCTGATAATTACTCCGGCAAGAGGTGCATCCAGCTGCATGTGTCCCTGATAATTACACTGGCAAGAGGTGCATCCAGCTGCATGTGTCCCTGATAATTACAGCGGCAAGAGTTACATCCAGCTGCAAGTGACCCTGAGAATTACTCCGGCAAGAGGTGCATCCAGCTGCATGTGTCCCTGATAATTATTCCGGCAAGTAATGCATCCAGCTGTGCGTGTCCCTGATAATTACAGTGGCAAGAGGTGCATCCAGCTGCACATGTCCCTGATAATTACTCCGGCAAGAGGTGCATCCAGCTGCATGTGTCCCTGATAATTACACTGGCAAGAGGTGCATCCAGCTGCATGTGTCCCTGATAATTACAGCGGCAAGAGTTACATCCAGCTGCACGTTTTCCTGATAATTACAAAGACAAGAGGTGCATCCAGCTGCATGTGTACCTGATAATTACTCTGGTAAGAGGTGCATCCAGCTGCAAGTGAATATTATAATTACACCGGCCAGAGGTGCATCTAGCTGCAAGTGAACCTTATAATTACAGCGGCAAGAGTTACATCCAGCTGCAAGTGACCCTGAGAATTACTCCGGCAAGAGGTGCATCCAGCTGCATGTGTCCCTGATAATTATTCCGGCAAGTAATGCATCCAGCTGTGCGTGTCCCTGATAATTACAGTGGCAAGAGGTGCATCCAGCTGCACATGTCCCTGATAATTACTCCGGCAAGAGGTGCATCCAGCTGCATGTGTCCCTGATAATTACACTGGCAAGAGGTGCATCCAGCTGCATGTGTCCCTGATAATTACACTGGCAAGAGGTGCATCCAGCTGCAGGTGATCCTGATAATTACATCAGCCAGAGGTGCATCCAGCTGCATGTGTCCCTGATAATTACACCGGCCAGAGGTGCATCTAGCTGCATGTGTCCCTGATAATTACACTGGCAAGAGGTGCATCCAGCTGCAGGTGATCCTGATAATTACATCAGCCAGAGGTGCATCCAGCTGCATGTGTCCCTGATAATTACTCTGGATAAGAGGTGCATCCAACTTCAAGTATCGCTGATAATTACACTGGCAAGAGTTGCATGCAGCTGTATGTGTCCATGCTAATTACACTGGCAAGAGGTGCATCCAGCTCCACGTGTCCCTGATAATTAAAAAGACAAGAGGTGCATCCATCTGCACGTGTCCCTGATAATTACTCTGGGAAGAGGTGCATCCAGCTGCACGTTTCCCTGATCATTACTATGGTAAGAGGTGCATCCAGCTGCAGGTGACCCTGATAATTATACTGGCCAGAGGTGCATCCAGCTGCAAGTGAACCTTATAATTACAGCGGCAACAGTTACATCCAGCTGCAAGTGACCCTGAGAATTACTCTGGCAAGAGGTGCATCCAGCTGCAGGTGATCCTGATAATTACACCAGCCAGAGGTGCATCCAGCTGCATGTGTCCCTGATAATTACTCTGGCAAGAGGTGCATCCAACTTCAAGTATCGCTGATAATTACACTAGCAAGAGTTGTATCCAGCTGTATGTGTCAATGATAATTACACTGGCAAGAGGTGCATCCAGCTGCATGTGTCCCTGATAATTACTCCGGCAAGAGGTGCATCCAGCTGCAGGTGACCCTGATCATTACACTGGCCAGAGGTGCATCCAGCTGCAAGTGAACCTTATAATTACAGCGGCAAGAGTTACATCCAGCTGCAAGTGACCCTGAGAATTACTCCGGCAAGAGGTGCATCCAGCTGCATGTGTCCCTGATAATTATTCCGGCAAGTGATGCATCCAGCTGTGCGTGTAGCTGATAATTACAGTGGTAAGAGGTGCATCCAGCTGCACATGTGCCTGATAATTACTGCGGCAAGAGGAGCATCCACCTACACTTGTCCCTGATAATTACTCCACCCTGATAATTACACCGGCCAGAGGTGCATCCAGCTGGATGTGTCCTTGATAATTATACTGGCAAGATTTGCATCCAGCTGAACGTGTCCCTGATAATGACTCCGGCAAGGGGTGCATCCAGCTGCAAGTGTCCCTGATAATTACTCTGGTAAGAGGTGCATCCAGCTGCAAGTGAACATTATAATTGCACCGGCCAGAGGTGCATCCAGCTGCATGTGTCCCTGATAATTACACCGGCCTGAGGTGCATCCAGCTGCATGTGTCCTTGATAATTACACTGGCAAGATTTGCATCCAGCTGAACGTGTCCCTCATAATGACTCCGGCAAGAGGTGCATCCAGCTGCATGTGTCCCTGATAATTACTCTGGTAAGATGTGCATCCAGCTGCAAGTTAACATTATAATTACACCGGCCAGAGGTGCATCCAGCTGCATGTGTCCCTGATAATTACACTGGCAAGATTTGCATCCAGCTGAACGTGTCCATGATAATTACTCTGGCAAGAGGTGCATCCACCTGCAGGTGACCCTGATAATTACATCAGCCAGAGGTGCATCCAGCTGCATGTGTCCATGATAATTACACTGGCAAGAGGTGCATCCAGCTGCACGTATCCCTGATAAGTACTCTGGCAAGAGGTGCATCCAGCTGCACGTGTCCCTGATAATTACTCCGGCAAGAGGAACATCCAGCTACACGTGTCCCAGATAATTACTCTGGCAAGAATTACACCCAGCTGCAATTGACCCTGATAATTACACTGGCCAGAGGTGCATCCAGCTACATGTGTCCCTGATAATTAATCTGGCAAGATTTGCATCCAGCTGAACGTGTCCCTGATAATTACTCCGGCAACAGGTGCATCCAGCTGCACGTGTCCCTGATAATTACTCTGGCAAGAGGTGCATGCAGCTGCACGGGTCCCTGATAATTACTCTGGCAAGAGGTGCATCCAGCTGCAGGTAATCCTGATAATTACACCAGCCAGAGGTGCATCCAGCTGCATGTGTCCCTGATAATTACTCTGGCAAGAGGTGCATCCAGCTGCACGTAACCCTGATAAGTACTCTGGCAAGAGGTGCATCCAGCTGCATGTGTCCCTGATAATTACAGCGGCCAAAGGTGCATCCATCCGCACGTGATCCTGATAATTACAAAGACAAGAGGTGCATCCAGCTGCATGTGTCCCTCATAATTACAGCGGCAAGAGTTACATCCAGCTGCACGTTTTCCTGATAATTACAAAGACAAGAGGTGCATCCAGCTGCATGTGTACCTGATAATTATTCCGGCAAGAGGTGCCTCCAGCTGTAAGTTTTCCTGATAATTTCAAAGACAAGAGGTGGATCCAGCTGCATTTGTCCCTGATAATTACTCTGGTAAGAGGTGCATCCAGCTGCAAGTGAACATTATAATTACACCGGCCAGAGGTGCATCTAGCTGCATGTGTCCCTGATAATTACACTGGCAAGAGGTGCATCCAGCTGCAGGTGATCCTGATAATTACATCAGCCAGAGGTGCATCCAGCTGCATGTGTCCCTGATAATTACTCTGGATAAGAGGTGCATCCAACTTCAAGTATCGCTGATAATTCCACTGGCAAGAGTTGCATGCAGCTGTATGTGTCCATGATAATTACACTGGCAAGAGGTGCATCCAGCTCCACGTGTCCCTGATAATTAAAAAGACAAGAGGTGCATCCATCTGCACGTGTCCCTGATAATTACTCTGGCAAGAGGTGCATCCAGCTGAACGTTTCCCTGATCATTACTATGGTAAGAGGTGCATCCAGCTGCAGGTGACCCTGATAATTGCACTGGCCAGAGGTGCATCCAGCTGCAAGTGAACCTTATAATTACAGCGGCAAGAGTTACATCCAGCTGCAAGTGACCCTGAGAATTACTCCGGCAAGAGGTGCATCCAGCTGCATGTGTCCCTGATAATTATTCCGGCAAGTAATGAATCCAGCTGTGCGTGTCCCTGATAATTACAGTGGCAAGAGGTGCATCCAGCTGCACATGTCCCTGATAATTACTCCGGCAAGAGGTGCATCCAGCTGCATGTGTCCCTGATAATTACTCCGGCAAGAGGAGCAACCAGCTACACGTGTCCCTGATAATTACTCCACCCTGATAATTACACCGGCCAGAGGTGCATCCAGCTGCATGTGTCCCTGATAATTACACTGGCAAAATTTGCATCCAGCTGCAGGTGACCCTGATAATTACATCAGCCAGAGGTGCATCCAGCTGCATGTGTCCCTGATAATTACTCTGGCAAGAGGTGCATCCAACTTCAAGTATCGCTGATAATTACACTAGCAAGAGTTGTATCCAGCTGTATGTGTCCATGATAATTACACTGGCAAGAGGTGCATCCAGCTGCACGTGTCCCTGATAATTACTCCGGCAAGAGGTGCATCCAGCTGCAAGTGACCCTGATAATTAAACTGGCAAGAGGTGAATCCAGCTACACGTGTCCCTGATAATTACTCCGGCAAGAGGTGCGTCCAACTGCATGTGTCCCTGATAATTACTCCGGCAAGAGTAGCATCCACCTACACTTGTCCCTGATAATTACTCCACCCTGATAATTACACCGGCCAGAGGTGCATCCAGCTGCATGTGTCCTTGATAATTACACTGGCAAGATTTGCATCCAGCTGAACGTGTCCCTGATAATGACTCCGGCAAGAGGTGCATCCAGCTGCAAGTGTCCCTGATAATTACTCTGGTAAGAGGTGCATCCAGCTGCAAGTGAACATTATAATTACACCGGCCAGAGGTGCATCCAGCTGCACGTGTCCCTGATAATTACTCCGGCAAGAGGTGCATCTAGCTGCATGTGTTCCTGATAATTACACTGGCAAGAGGTGCATCCAGCTGCATGTGTCCCTGATAATTACAGCGGCAAGAGTTACATCCAGCTGCACGTTTTCCTGATAATTACAAAGACAAGAGGTGCATCCAGCTGCATGTGTACCTGATAATTACTCTGGTAAGAGGTGCATCCAGCTGCAAGTGAATATTATAATTACACCGGCCAGAGGTGCATCTAGCTGCATGTGTCCCTGATAATTACACTGGCAAGAGGTGCATCCAGCTGCAGGTGATCCTGATAATTACATCAGCCAGAGGTGCATCCAGCTGCATGTGTCCCTGATAATTACTCTGGATAAGAGGTGCATCCAACTTCAAGTATCGCTGATAATTACACTGGCAAGAGTTGCATGCAGCTGTATGTGTCCATGCTAATTACACTGGCAAGAGGTGCATCCAGCTCCACGTGTCCCTGATAATTAAAAAGACAAGAGGTGCATCCATCTGCACGTGTCCCTGATAATTACTCTGGGAAGAGGTGCATCCAGCTGCACGTTTCCCTGATCATTACTATGGTAAGAGGTGCATCCAGCTGCAGGTGACCCTGATAATTACACTGGCCAGAGGTGCATCCAGCTGCAAGTGAACCTTATAATTACAGCGGCAACAGTTACATCCAGCTGCAAGTGACCCTGAGAATTACTCTGGCAAGAGGTGCATCCAGCTGCAGGTGATCCTGATAATTACACCAGCCAGAGGTGCATCCAGCTGCATGTGTCCCTGATAATTACTCTGGCAAGAGGTGCATCCAACTTCAAGTATCGCTGATAATTACACTAGCAAGAGTTGTATCCAGCTGTATGTGTCCATGATAATTACACTGGCAAGAGGTGCATCCAGCTGCACGTGTCCCTGATAATTACTCCGGCAAGAGGTGCATCCAGCTGCAAGTGACCCTGATAATTAAACTGGCAAGAGGTGAATCCAGCTACACGTGTCCCTGATAATTACTCCGGCAAGAGGTGCGTCCAACTGCATGTGTCCCTGATAATTACTCCGGCAGGAGGAGCATCCACCTACACTTGTCCCTGATAATTACTCCACCCAGATAATTACACCGGCCAGAGGTGCATCCAGCTGCATGTGTCCCTGATAATTACACTGGCAAGATTTGCATCCAGTTGAACGTGTCCCTGATAATTACTCTGGCAAGAGGTGCATCCAGCTGCAGGTGACCCTGATAATTACATCAGCCAGAGCTGCATCCAGCTGCAAGTGACCCTGATAATTACTCCGGCAAGAGGTGCATCCAGCTGCACGTGTCCCTGATAATTACAAAGACAAGAGGTGTATACAGCTGCACATGTCCCTGATAATTACTCCGGCAAGAGGTGTATCCAGCTGCAAGTGACCCTGATAATTACACTGGCAAGAGGTGAATCCAGCTACACGTGTCCCAGATAATTACTCTGGCAAGAATTACATCCAGCTGCAAGTGACCCTAATAATTACACCGGCCAGAGGTGCATCCAGCTGCATGTGTCCCTGATAATTAATCTGGCAAGATTTGCATCCAGCTGAACGTTTCCCTGATAATTACTCCGGCAAGAGGTGGATCCAGCTGCACGTGTCCCTGATAATTACTCCGGCAAGAGGTGCATCCAGCTGCATGGGTCCGTGATAATTACTCTGGCAAGAGGTGCATCCAGCTGCAAGTGACCCTGATAATTACACCGGCCAGAGGTGCATCCAGCTGCATGTGTCACTGATAATTAATCTGGCAATATTTGCATCCAGCTGAACGTGTCCCTGATAATTACTCCGGCAAGAGGTGCATGCATCTGCACGTGTCCCTGATAATTACTCTGGCAAGAGGTGCATCCAGCTGCACGTGTCCCTGATCATTACTCTGGTAAGAGGTGCATCCAGCTGCAGGTGACCCTGATAATTACACTGGCCAGAGGTGCATCCAGCTGCAAGTGAACCTTATAATTACAGCGGCAAGAGTTACATCCAGCTGCAAGTCACCCTGAGAATTACTCCGGCAAGAGGTGCATCCAGCTGCATGTGTCCCTGATAATTATTCCGGCAAGAGATGCATCCAGCTGTGCGTGTCCCTGATAATTACAGTGGCAAGAGGTGCATCCAGCTGCACATGTCCCTGATAATTACTCCGGCAAGAGGTGCATCCAGCTGCATGTGTCCCTGATCATTACTCCGGCAAGAGGAGCAACCAGCTACACGTGTCCCTGATAATTACTCCACCCTGATAATTACACCGGCCAGACGTGCATCCAGCTGCATGTGTCCCTGATAATTACACTGGCAAGATTTGCATCCAGCTGCAGGTGACCCTGATAATTACATCAGCCAGAGGTGCATCCAGCTGCATGTGTCCCTGATAATTACTCTGGCAAGAGGTGCATCCAACTTCAAGTATAGCTGATAATTACACTGGCAAGAGTTGTATCCAACTGTATGTGTCCATGATAATTACTCTGGCAAGTGGTGCATCCAGCTGAACGTATCCCTTATAATTACAGCAGCAAGAGTTACATCCAGCTGCAAGTGACCCTGATAATTACTCCGGCAAGAGGTGCATCCAGCTACACGTGTCCCTGATAATTACTCCACCCTGATAATTACAGTGTCAAGAGGTGCATCCAGCTGCACATGTCCCTGATAATTACTCCGGCAAGAGGTGCATCCAGCTACACGTGTCCCTGATAATTACTCCACCCTGATAATTACACCGGCCAGAGGTGCATCCAGCTGCATGTGTCCCTGATAATTACTCTGGCAAGAGATGCATCCAACTTCAAGTATCGCTGATAATTACACTGGCAAGAGTTGTATCCAGCTGTATGTGTCCATGATAATTACACTGGCAAGAGGTGCATCCAGCTGCACGTATCCCTGATAAGTACTCTGGCAAGAGGTGCATCGAGCTGCACGTGTCCCTGATAATTACTCCGGCAAGAGGTGCATCCAGCTGCAAGTGACCCTGATAATTACACTGGCAAGAGGTGAATCCAACTACACGTGTCCCAGATAATTACACCGGCAAGAGGTTTATCCAGCTCTAAGTGACCCTGATAATTACACCAGCAAGAGGAGCATCCACCTACACTTGTCCCTGATAATTACTCCACCCTGATAATTACAGCGGCCAGAGGTGCATCCAGCTGCATGTGTCCCTGATAATTACTCTGGCAAGAGGTGCATCCAGCTGCACGTGTCCCTGATAATTACTCCGGCAAGAGGTGCATCCAGCTGCACGTGTCCCTGATAATTACTCTGGCAAGAGGTGCATCCAGCTGCACGTGTCCCTGATCATTACTATGGTAAGAGGTGCATCCAGCTGCAGGTGACCCTGATAATTACACTGGCCAGAGGTGCATCCAGCTGCAAGTGACCCTGATAATTACACTGGCCAGAGGTGCATCCAGCTGCAAGTGAACCTTATAATTACAGCGGCAAGAGTTACAGCCAGCTGCAAGTGACCCTGATAATTACTCCGGCAAGAGGTGCATCTAGCTGCATGTGTCCCTGATAATTATTCCGGCAAGAGATGCATCCAGCTGTATGTGTCCCTGATAATTACAGTGGCAATAGGTGCATCCACTGCAGGTGACCCTGATAATTACATCAGCCAGAGGTGCGTCCAGCTGCATGTGTCCCTGATAATTACTCTGGATAAGAGGTGCATCCAACTACAAGTATCGCTGATAATTACACTGGCAAGAGTTGCATCCAGCTGTATGTGTCCATGATAATTACACTGGCAAGAGGTACATCCAGCTCCACGTGTCCCTGATAATTAAAAACACAAGAGCTGCATCCATCTCCACGTGTCCCTGATAATTACTCTGGCAAGAGGTGCATCCAGCTGCACGTGTCCCTGATCATTACTATGGTAAGAGGTGCATCCAGCTGCAGGTGACCCTGATAATTACCCTGGCCAGAGGTGCATCCAGCTTCAAGTGAACCTTATAATTACAGCGGCAAGAGTTACATCCAGCTGCAAGTGACCCTGATAATTACTCCAGCAAGAGGTGCATCCAGCTGCATGTGTCCCTGATAATTATTCCGGCAAGAGATGCATCCAGCTGTACGTGTCCCTGATAGTTACTCGGGCAAGAGGTGCATCCAGCTGCATGTGTCCCTGATAATTACTCCGGCAAGAGGTGCATCCAGCTGCACGTGTCCCTGATAATTACAAAGACAAGAGGTGCATCCAGCTGCACGTGTCCCTGATAATTACTCTGGCAAGAGGTGCATCCAGCTGCACGTGTCCCTGATCATTACTATGGTAAGAGGTGCATCCAGCTGCAGGTGACCATGATAATTACACTGGCAAGAGGTGCATCCAGCTGCACGTATCCCTGATAAGTACTCTGGCAAGAGGTGTATCCAGCTGCACGTGTCCCTGATAATTACTCCGGCAAGAGGAACATCCAGCTACACGTGTCCCAGATAATTACTCTGGCAAGAATTACATCCAGCTGCAAGTGACCCTGATAATTACACCGGCCAGAGGTGCATCCAGCTGCATGTGTCCCTGATAATTAATCTGGCAAGATTTGCATCCAGCTGAACGTGTCCCTGATAATTACTCCGGCAAGAGGTGGATCCAGCTGCAAGTGACCCTGATAATTACTCCGGCAAGAGGTGCATCCAGCTGCATTTAACGCTGTTAATTATTCCGGCAAGAGATGCATCCAGCTGTACGTGACCCTGATAATTACTCCGGCAAGAGGTGCATCCAGCTGCATGTATCCCTGATAATTACTCCGGCAAGAGTTGCATCCAGCTGCACATGTCCCTGATAATTACTCCGGCAAGAGGTGCATCCACCTGCATGTGTCCCTGATAATTACTCCGGCAAGAGGAGCATCCAGCTACACGTGTCCCTGATAATTACTCCACCCAGATAATTACACTGGCCAGAGGAGCATCCAGCTGCATGTGTCCCTGATAATTACACTGGCAAGATTTGCATCCAGTTGAACGTGTCCCTGATAATTACTCTGGCAAGAGGTGCATCCAGCTGCAGGTGACCCTGATAATTACATCAGCCAGAGCTGCATCCAGCTGCAAGTGACCCTGATAATTACTCCGGCAAGAGGTGCATCCAGCTCCACGTGTCCCTGATAATTAAAAAGACAAGAGGTGCATCCATCTGCACGTGTCCCTGATAATTACTCTGGGAAGAGGTGCATCCAGCTGCACGTTTCCCTGATCATTACTATGGTAAGAGGTGCATCCAGCTGCAGGTGACCCTGATAATTACACTGGCCAGAGGTGCATCCAGCTGCAAGTGAACCTTATAATTACAGCGGCAACAGTTACATCCAGCTGCAAGTGACCCTGAGAATTACTCTGGCAAGAGGTGCATCCAGCTGCAGGTGATCCTGATAATTACACCAGCCAGAGGTGCATCCAGCTGCATGTGTCCCTGATAATTACTCTGGCAAGAGGTGTATCCAACTTCAAGTATCGCTGATAATTACACTAGCAAGAGTTGTATCCAGCTGTATGTGTCCATGATAATTACACTGGCAAGAGGTGCATCCAGCTGCACGTGTCCCTGATAATTACTCCGGCAAGAGGTGCATCCAGCTGCAAGTGACCCTGATAATTAAACTGGCAAGAGGTGAATCCAGCTACACGTGTCCCTGATAATTACTCCGGCAAGAGGTGCGTCCAACTGCATGTGTCCCTGATAATTACTCCGGCAGGAGGAGCATCCACCTACACTTGTCCCTGATAATTACTCCACCCAGATAATTACACCGGCCAGAGGTGCATCCAGCTGCATGTGTCCCTGATAATTACACTGGCAAGATTTGCATCCAGTTGAACGTGTCCTTGATAATTACTCTGGCAAGAGGTGCATCCAGCTGCAGGTGACCCTGATAATTACATCAGCCAGAGCTGCATCCAGCTGCAAGTGACCCTGATAATTACTCCGGCAAGAGGTGCATCCAGCTGCACGTGTCCCTGATAATTACAAAGACAAGAGGTGTATACAGCTGCACATGTCCCTGATAATTACTCCGGCAAGAGGTGTATCCAGCTGCAAGTGACCCTGATAATTACACTGGCAAGAGGTGAATCCAGCTACACGTGTCCCAGATAATTACTCTGGCAAGAATTACATCCAGCTGCAAGTGACCCTAATAATTACACCGGCCAGAGGTGCATCCAGCTGCATGTGTCCCTGATAATTAATCTGGCAAGATTTGCATCCAGCTGAACGTTTCCCTGATAATTACTCCGGCAAGAGGTGGATCCAGCTGCACGTGTCCCTGATAATTACTCCGGCAAGAGGTGCATCCAGCTGCATGGGTCCGTGATAATTACTCTGGCAAGAGGTGCATCCAGCTGCAAGTGACCCTGATAATTACACCGGCCAGAGGTGCATCCAGCTGCATGTGTCACTGATAATTAATCTGGCAATATTTGCATCCAGCTGAACGTGTCCCTGATAATTACTCCGGCAAGAGGTGCATGCATCTGCACGTGTCCCTGATAATTACTCTGGCAAGAGGTGCATCCAGCTGCACGTGTCCCTGATCATTACTCTGGTAAGAGGTGCATCCAGCTGCAGGTGACCCTGATAATTACACTGGCCAGAGGTGCATCCAGCTGCAAGTGAACCTTATAATTACAGCGGCAAGAGTTACATCCAGCTGCAAGTCACCCTGAGAATTACTCCGGCAAGAGGTGCATCCAGCTGCATGTGTCCCTGATAATTATTCCGGCAAGAGATGCATCCAGCTGTGCGTGTCCCTGATAATTACAGTGGCAAGAGGTGCATCCAGCTGCACATGTCCCTGATAATTACTCCGGCAAGAGGTGCATCCAGCTGCATGTGTCCCTGATCATTACTCCGGCAAGAGGAGCAACCAGCTACACGTGTCCCTGATAATTACTCCACCCTGATAATTACACCGGCCAGACGTGCATCCAGCTGCATGTGTCCCTGATAATTACACTGGCAAGATTTGCATCCAGCTGCAGGTGACCCTGATAATTACATCAGCCAGAGGTGCATCCAGCTGCATGTGTCCCTGATAATTACTCTGGCAAGAGGTGCATCCAACTTCAAGTATAGCTGATAATTACACTGGCAAGAGTTGTATCCAACTGTATGTGTCCATGATAATTACTCTGGCAAGTGGTGCATCCAGCTGAACGTATCCCTTATAATTACAGCAGCAAGAGTTACATCCAGCTGCAAGTGACCCTGATAATTACTCCGGCAAGAGGTGCATCCAGCTACACGTGTCCCTGATAATTACTCCACCCTGATAATTACAGTGTCAAGAGGTGCATCCAGCTGCACATGTCCCTGATAATTACTCCGGCAAGAGGTGCATCCAGCTACACGTGTCCCTGATAATTACTCCACCCTGATAATTACACCGGCCAGAGGTGCATCCAGCTGCATGTGTCCCTGATAATTACTCTGGCAAGAGATGCATCCAACTTCAAGTATCGCTGATAATTACACTGGCAAGAGTTGTATCCAGCTGTATGTGTCCATGATAATTACACTGGCAAGAGGTGCATCCAGCTGCACGTATCCCTGATAAGTACTCTGGCAAGAGGTGCATCGAGCTGCACGTGTCCCTGATAATTACTCCGGCAAGAGGTGCATCCAGCTGCAAGTGACCCTGATAATTACACTGGCAAGAGGTGAATCCAACTACACGTGTCCCAGATAATTACACCGGCAAGAGGTTTATCCAGCTCTAAGTGACCCTGATAATTACACCAGCAAGAGGAGCATCCACCTACACTTGTCCCTGATAATTACTCCACCCTGATAATTACAGCGGCCAGAGGTGCATCCAGCTGCATGTGTCCCTGATAATTACTCTGGCAAGAGGTGCATCCAGCTGCACGTGTCCCTGATAATTACTCCGGCAAGAGGTGCATCCAGCTGCACGTGTCCCTGATAATTACTCTGGCAAGAGGTGCATCCAGCTGCACGTGTCCCTGATCATTACTATGGTAAGAGGTGCATCCAGCTGCAGGTGACCCTGATAATTACACTGGCCAGAGGTGCATCCAGCTGCAAGTGACCCTGATAATTACACTGGCCAGAGGTGCATCCAGCTGCAAGTGAACCTTATAATTACAGCGGCAAGAGTTACATCCAGCTGCAAGTGACCCTGATAATTACTCCGGCAAGAGGTGCATCTAGCTGCATGTGTCCCTGATAATTATTCCGGCAAGAGATGCATCCAGCTGTACGTGTCCCTGATAATTACAGTGGCAATAGGTGCATCCACTGCAGGTGACCCTGATAATTACATCAGCCAGAGGTGCGTCCAGCTGCATGTGTCCCTGATAATTACTCTGGATAAGAGGTGCATCCAACTACAAGTATCGCTGATAATTACACTGGCAAGAGTTGCATCCAGCTGTATGTGTCCATGATAATTACACTGGCAAGAGGTACATCCAGCTCCACGTGTCCCTGATAATTAAAAACACAAGAGCTGCATCCATCTCCACGTGTCCCTGATAATTACTCTGGCAAGAGGTGCATCCAGCTGCACGTGTCCCTGATCATTACTATGGTAAGAGGTGCATCCAGCTGCAGGTGACCCTGATAATTACCCTGGCCAGAGGTGCATCCAGCTTCAAGTGAACCTTATAATTACAGCGGCAAGAGTTACATCCAGCTGCAAGTGACCCTGATAATTACTCCAGCAAGAGGTGCATCCAGCTGCATGTGTCCCTGATAATTATTCCGGCAAGAGATGCATCCAGCTGTACGTGTCCCTGATAGTTACTCGGGCAAGAGGTGCATCCAGCTGCATGTGTCCCTGATAATTACTCCGGCAAGAGGTGCATCCAGCTGCACGTGTCCCTGATAATTACAAAGACAAGAGGTGCATCCAGCTGCACGTGTCCCTGATAATTACTCTGGCAAGAGGTGCATCCAGCTGCACGTGTCCCTGATCATTACTATGGTAAGAGGTGCATCCAGCTGCAGGTGACCATGATAATTACACTGGCAAGAGGTGCATCCAGCTGCACGTATCCCTGATAAGTACTCTGGCAAGAGGTGTATCCAGCTGCACGTGTCCCTGATAATTACTCCGGCAAGAGGAACATCCAGCTACACGTGTCCCAGATAATTACTCTGGCAAGAATTACATCCAGCTGCAAGTGACCCTGATAATTACACCGGCCAGAGGTGCATCCAGCTGCATGTGTCCCTGATAATTAATCTGGCAAGATTTGCATCCAGCTGAACGTGTCCCTGATAATTACTCCGGCAAGAGGTGGATCCAGCTGCAAGTGACCCTGATAATTACTCCGGCAAGAGGTGCATCCAGCTGCATTTAACGCTGTTAATTATTCCGGCAAGAGATGCATCCAGCTGTACGTGACCCTGATAATTACTCCGGCAAGAGGTGCATCCAGCTGCATGTATCCCTGATAATTACTCCGGCAAGAGTTGCATCCAGCTGCACATGTCCCTGATAATTACTCCGGCAAGAGGTGCATCCACCTGCATGTGTCCCTGATAATTACTCCGGCAAGAGGAGCATCCAGCTACACGTGTCCCTGATAATTACTCCACCCAGATAATTACACTGGCCAGAGGAGCATCCAGCTGCATGTGTCCCTGATAATTACACTGGCAATATTTGCATCCAGTTGAACGTGTCCCTGATAATTACTCTGGCAAGAGGTGCATCCAGCTGCAGGTGACCCTGATAATTACATCAGCCAGAGCTGCATCCAGCTGCAAGTGACCCTGATAATTACTCCGGCAAGAGGTGCATCCAGCTGCACGTGTCCCTGATAATTACAAAGACAAGAGGTGTATACAGCTGCACATGTCCCTGATAATTACTCCGGCAAGAGGTGTATCCAGCTGCAAGTGACCCTGATAATTACACTGGCAAGAGGTGAATCCAGCTACACGTGTCCCAGATAATTACTCTGGCAAGAATTACATCCAGCTGCAAGTGACCCTAATAATTACACCGGCCAGAGGTGCATCCAGCTGCATGTGTCCCTGATAATTAATCTGGCAAGATTTGCATCCAGCTGAACGTTTCCCTGATAATTACTCCGGCAAGAGGTGGATCCAGCTGCACGTGTCCCTGATAATTACTCCGGCAAGAGGTGCATCCAGCTGCATGGGTCCGTGATAATTACTCTGGCAAGAGGTGCATCCAGCTGCAAGTGACCCTGATAATTACACCGGCCAGAGGTGCATCCAGCTGCATGTGTCACTGATAATTAATCTGGCAATATTTGCATCCAGCTGAACGTGTCCCTGATAATTACTCCGGCAAGAGGTGCATGCATCTGCACGTGTCCCTGATAATTACTCTGGCAAGAGGTGCATCCATCTGCACGTGTCCCTGATCATTACTCTGGTAAGAGGTGCATCCAGCTGCAGGTGACCCTGATAATTACACTGGCCAGAGGTGCATCCAGCTGCAAGTGAACCTTATAATTACAGCGGCAAGAGTTACATCCAGCTGCAAGTCACCCTGAGAATTACTCCGGCAAGAGGTGCATCCAGCTGCATGTGTCCCTGATAATTATTCCGGCAAGAGATGCATCCAGCTGTGCGTGTCCCTGATAATTACAGTGGCAAGAGGTGCATCCAGCTGCACATGTCCCTGATAATTACTCCGGCAAGAGGTGCATCCAGCTGCATGTGTCCCTGATCATTACTCCGGCAAGAGGAGCAACCAGCTACACGTGTCCCTGATAATTACTCCACCCTGATAATTACACCGGCCAGACGTGCATCCAGCTGCATGTGTCCCTGATAATTACACTGGCAAGATTTGCATCCAGCTGCAGGTGACCCTGATAATTACATCAGCCAGAGGTGCATCCAGCTGCATGTGTCCCTGATAATTACTCTGGCAAGAGGTGCATCCAACTTCAAGTATAGCTGATAATTACACTGGCAAGAGTTGTATCCAACTGTATGTGTCCATGATAATTACTCTGGCAAGTGGTGCATCCAGCTGAACGTATCCCTTATAATTACAGCAGCAAGAGTTACATCCAGCTGCAAGTGACCCTGATAATTACTCCGGCAAGAGGTGCATCCAGCTGCATGTGTCCCTGATCATTACTCTGGCAAGTGGTGCATCCAGCTGAACGTATCCCTTATGATTACAGCGTCAAGAGTTACATCCAGCTGCAAGTGACCCTGATAATTACTCCGGCAAGAGGTGCATCCAGCTGCATTTATCCCTGTTAATTGTTCCGGCAAGAGTGCATCCAGCTGTACGTGATCCTGATAATTACTCCGGCAAGAGGTGCATCCAGCTGCATGTATCCCTGATAATTACTCCGGCAAGAGTTGCATCCAGCTGCACATGTCCCTGATAATTACTCCGGCAAGAGGTCCATCCACCTGCATGTGTCCCTGATAATTACTCCGGCAAGAGGAGCATCCAGCTACACGAGTCCCTGATAATTACTCCACCCTGATAATTACACCGGCCAGAGGAGCATCCAGCTGCATGTGTCCCTGATAATTACACTGGCAAGGTTTGCATCCAGCTGAACGTGTCCCTGATAATTACTCTGGCAAGAGGTGCATCCAGCTGCAGGTGACCCTGATAATTACATCAGACAGAGCTGCATCCAGCTGCAAGTGACCCTGATAATTACTCCGGCAAGAGTTGTATCCAGCTGCAAGTGACCCTGATAATTACTCCGGCAAGAGGTGTATCCAGCTGCAAGTGACCCTGATAATTACACTGGCAAGAGGTGAATCCAGCTACACGTGTCCCAGATAATTACTCTGGCAAGAATTACATCCAGCTGCAAGTGACCCTGATAATTACACCGGCCAGAGGTGCATCCAGCTGCATGTGTCCCTGATAATTAATCTGGCAAGATTTGCATCCAGCTGAACGTTTCCCTGATAATTACTCCGGCAAGAGGTGGATCCAGCTGCACGTGTCCCTGATAATTACTCCGGCAAGAGGTGCATCCAGCTGCACGGGTCCCTGATAATTACTCTGGCAAGAGGTTCATGCAGCTGCAATTGACCCTGATAATTACACCGGCCAGAGGTGCATCCAGCTGCATGTGTCCCTGATAATTAATCTGGCAATATTTGCATCCAGCTGAACTTGTCCCTGATAATTACTCCGGCAAGAGGTGCATCCATGTGCACGTGTCCCTGATAATTACTCTGGCAAGAGGTGCATCCAGCTGCACGTGTCCCTGATCATTACTATGCTAAGAGGTGAATCCAGCTGCAGGTGACCCTGATAATTACACTGGCCAGAGGTGCATCCAGCTGCAAGTGAACCTTATAATTACAGCGGCAAGAGTTACATCCAGCTGCAAGTGACCCTGAGAATTACTCCGGAAAGGGGTGCATCCAGCTGCATGTATCCCTGATAATTATTCCGGCAAGAGATGCATCCAGCTGCACATGTCCCTGATAATTACTCCGGCAAGAGGTGCATCCAGCTACACGTGTCCCTGATAATTACTCCACCCTGATAATTACAGTGTCAAGAGGTGCATCCAGCTGCACATGTCCCTGATAATTACTCCGGCAAGAGGTGCATCCAGCTACACGTGTCCCTGATAATTACTCCACCCTGATAATTACACCGGCCAGAGGTGCATCCAGCTGCATGTGTCCCTGATAATTACTCTGGCAAGAGATGCATCCAACTTCAAGTATCGCTGATAATTACACTGGCAAGAGTTGTATCCAGCTGTATGTGTCCATGATAATTACACTGGCAAGAGGTGCATCCAGCTGCACGTATCCCTGATAAGTACTCTGGCAAGAGGTGCATCGAGCTGCACGTGTCCCTGATAATTACTCCGGCAAGAGGTGCATCCAGCTGCAAGTGACCCTGATAATTACACTGGCAAGAGGTGAATCCAACTACACGTGTCCCAGATAATTACACCGGCAAGAGGTTTATCCAGCTCTAAGTGACCCTGATAATTACACCAGCAAGAGGAGCATCCACCTACACTTGTCCCTGATAATTACTCCACCCTGATAATTACAGCGGCCAGAGGTGCATCCAGCTGCATGTGTCCCTGATAATTACTCTGGCAAGAGGTGCATCCAGCTGCACGTGTCCCTGATAATTACTCCGGCAAGAGGTGCATCCAGCTGCACGTGTCCCTGATAATTACTCCGGCAAGAGTTGCATCCAGCTGCACATGTCCCTGATAATTACTCCGGCAAGAGGTGCATCCACCTGCATGTGTCCCTGATAATTACTCCGGCAAGAGGAGCATCCAGCTACACGTGTCCCTGATAATTACTCCACCCAGATAATTACACTGGCCAGAGGAGCATCCAGCTGCATGTGTCCCTGATAATTACACTGGCAAGATTTGCATCCAGTTGAACGTGTCCCTGATAATTACTCTGGCAAGAGGTGCATCCAGCTGCAGGTGACCCTGATAATTACATCAGCCAGAGCTGCATCCAGCTGCAAGTGACCCTGATAATTACTCCGGCAAGAGGTGCATCCAGCTGCACGTGTCCCTGATAATTACAAAGACAAGAGGTGTATACAGCTGCACATGTCCCTGATAATTACTCCGGCAAGAGGTGTATCCAGCTGCAAGTGACCCTGATAATTACACTGGCAAGAGGTGAATCCAGCTACACGTGTCCCAGATAATTACTCTGGCAAGAATTACATCCAGCTGCAAGTGACCCTAATAATTACACCGGCCAGAGGTGCATCCAGCTGCATGTGTCCCTGATAATTAATCTGGCAAGATTTGCATCCAGCTGAACGTTTCCCTGATAATTACTCCGGCAAGATGTGGATCCAGCTGCACGTGTCCCTGATAATTACTCCGGCAAGAGGTGCATCCAGCTGCATGGGTCCGTGATAATTACTCTGGCAAGAGGTGCATCCAGCTGCAAGTGACCCTGATAATTACACCGGCCAGAGGTGCATCCAGCTGCATGTGTCACTGATAATTAATCTGGCAATATTTGCATCCAGCTGAACGTGTCCCTGATAATTACTCCGGCAAGAGGTGCATGCATCTGCACGTGTCCCTGATAATTACTCTGGCAAGAGGTGCATCCAGCTGCACGTGTCCCTGATCATTACTCTGGTAAGAGGTGCATCCAGCTGCAGGTGACCCTGATAATTACACTGGCCAGAGGTGCATCCAGCTGCAAGTGAACCTTATAATTACAGCGGCAAGAGTTACATCCAGCTGCAAGTCACCCTGAGAATTACTCCGGCAAGAGGTGCATCCAGCTGCATGTGTCCCTGATAATTATTCCGGCAAGAGATGCATCCAGCTGTGCGTGTCCCTGATAATTACAGTGGCAAGAGGTGCATCCAGCTGCACATGTCCCTGATAATTACTCCGGCAAGAGGTGCATCCAGCTGCATGTGTCCCTGATCATTACTCCGGCAAGAGGAGCAACCAGCTACACGTGTCCCTGATAATTACTCCACCCTGATAATTACACCGGCCAGACGTGCATCCAGCTGCATGTGTCCCTGATAATTACACTGGCAAGATTTGCATCCAGCTGCAGGTGACCCTGATAATTACATCAGCCAGAGGTGCATCCAGCTGCATGTGTCCCTGATAATTACTCTGGCAAGAGGTGCATCCAACTTCAAGTATAGCTGATAATTACACTGGCAAGAGTTGTATCCAACTGTATGTGTCCATGATAATTACTCTGGCAAGTGGTGCATCCAGCTGAACGTATCCCTTATAATTACAGCAGCAAGAGTTACATCCAGCTGCAAGTGACCCTGATAATTACTCCGGCAAGAGGTGCATCCAGCTGCATGTGTCCCTGATCATTACTCTGGCAAGTGGTGCATCCAGCTGAACGTATCCCTTATGATTACAGCGTCAAGAGTTACATCCAGCTGCAAGTGACCCTGATAATTACTCCGGCAAGAGGTGCATCCAGCTGCATTTATCCCTGTTAATTGTTCCGGCAAGAGTGCATCCAGCTGTACGTGATCCTGATAATTACTCCGGCAAGAGGTGCATCCAGCTGCATGTATCCCTGATAATTACTCCGGCAAGAGTTGCATCCAGCTGCACATGTCCCTGATAATTACTCCGGCAAGAGGTGCATCCACCTGCATGTGTCCCTGATAATTACTCCGGCAAGAGGAGCATCCAGCTACACGAGTCCCTGATAATTACTCCACCCTGATAATTACACCGGCCAGAGGAGCATCCAGCTGCATGTGTCCCTGATAATTACACTGGCAAGGTTTGCATCCAGCTGAACGTGTCCCTGATAATTACTCTGGCAAGAGGTGCATCCAGCTGCAGGTGACCCTGATAATTACATCAGACAGAGCTGCATCCAGCTGCAAGTGACCCTGATAATTACTCCGGCAAGAGGTGTATCCAGCTGCAAGTGACCCTGATAATTACTCCGGCAAGAGGTGTATCCAGCTGCAAGTGACCCTGATAATTACACTGGCAAGAGGTGAATCCAGCTACACGTGTCCCAGATAATTACTCTGGCAAGAATTACATCCAGCTGCAAGTGACCCTGATAATTACACCGGCCAGAGGTGCATCCAGCTGCATGTGTCCCTGATAATTAATCTGGCAACATTTGCATCCAGCTGAACGTTTCCCTGATAATTACTCCGGCAAGAGGTGGATCCAGCTGCACGTGTCCCTGATAATTACTCCGGCAAGAGGTGCATCCAGCTGCACGGGTCCCTGATAATTACTCTGGCAAGAGGTTCATGCAGCTGCAATTGACCCTGATAATTACACCGGCCAGAGGTGCATCCAGCTGCATGTGTCCCTGATAATTAATCTGGCAATATTTGCATCCAGCTGAACTTGTCCCTGATAATTACTCCGGCAAGAGGTGCATCCATGTGCACGTGTCCCTGATAATTACTCTGGCAAGAGGTGCATCCAGCTGCACGTGTCCCTGATCATTACTATGCTAAGAGGTGAATCCAGCTGCAGGTGAACCTGATAATTACACTGGCCAGAGGTGCATCCAGCTGCAAGTGAACCTTATAATTACAGCGGCAAGAGTTACATCCAGCTGCAAGTGACCCTGAGAATTACTCCGGAAAAGGGTGCATCCAGCTGCATGTATCCCTGATAATTATTCCGGCAAGAGATGCATCCAGCTGCACATGTCCCTGATAATTACTCCGGCAAGAGGTGCATCCAGCTACACGTGTCCCTGATAATTACTCCACCCTGATAATTACAGTGTCAAGAGGTGCATCCAGCTGCACATGTCCCTGATAATTACTCCGGCAAGAGGTGCATCCAGCTACACGTGTCCCTGATAATTACTCCACCCTGATAATTACACCGGCCAGAGGTGCATCCAGCTGCATGTGTCCCTGATAATTACTCTGGCAAGAGATGCATCCAACTTCAAGTATCGCTGATAATTACACTGGCAAGAGTTGTATCCAGCTGTATGTGTCCATGATAATTACACTGGCAAGAGGTGCATCCAGCTGCACGTATCCCTGATAAGTACTCTGGCAAGAGGTGCATCGAGCTGCACGTGTCCCTGATAATTACTCCGGCAAGAGGTGCATCCAGCTGCAAGTGACCCTGATAATTACACTGGCAAGAGGTGAATCCAACTACACGTGTCCCAGATAATTACACCGGCAAGAGGTTTATCCAGCTCTAAGTGACCCTGATAATTACACCAGCAAGAGGAGCATCCACCTACACTTGTCCCTGATAATTACTCAACCCTGATAATTACAGCGGCCAGAGGTGCATCCAGCTGCATGTGTCCCTGATAATTACTCTGGCAAGAGGTGCATCCAGCTGCACGTGTCCCTGATAATTACTCCGGCAAGAGGTGCATCCAGCTGCACGTGTCCCTGATAATTACTCTGGCAAGAGGTGCATCCAGCTGCACGTGTCCCTGATCATTACTATGGTAAGAGGTGCATCCAGCTGCAGGTGACCCTGATAATTACACTGGCCAGAGGTGCATCCAGCTGCAAGTGACCCTGATAATTACACTGGCCAGAGGTGCATCCAGCTGCAAGTGAACCTTATAATTACAGCGGCAAGAGTTACATCCAGCTGCAAGTGACCCTGATAATTACTCCGGCAAGAGGTGCATCTAGCTGCATGTGTCCCTGATAATTATTCCGGCAAGAGATGCATCCAGCTGTACGTGTCCCTGATAATTACAGTGGCAATAGGTGCATCCACTGCAGGTGACCCTGATAATTACATCAGCCAGAGGTGCGTCCAGCTGCATGTGTCCCTGATAATTACTCTGGATAAGAGGTGCATCCAACTACAAGTATCGCTGATAATTACACTGGCAAGAGTTGCATCCAGCTGTATGTGTCCATGATAATTACACTGGCAAGAGGTACATCCAGCTCCACGTGTCCCTGATAATTAAAAACACAAGAGCTGCATCCATCTCCACGTGTCCCTGATAATTACTCTGGCAAGAGGTGCATCCAGCTGCACGTGTCCCTGATCATTACTATGGTAAGAGGTGCATCCAGCTGCAGGTGACCCTGATAATTACCCTGGCCAGAGGTGCATCCAGCTTCAAGTGAACCTTATAATTACAGCGGCAAGAGTTACATCCAGCTGCAAGTGACCCTGATAATTACTCCAGCAAGAGGTGCATCCAGCTGCATGTGTCCCTGATAATTATTCCGGCAAGAGATGCATCCAGCTGTACGTGTCCCTGATAGTTACTCGGGCAAGAGGTGCATCCAGCTGCATGTGTCCCTGATAATTACTCCGGCAAGAGGTGCATCCAGCTGCACGTGTCCCTGATAATTACAAAGACAAGAGGTGCATCCAGCTGCACGTGTCCCTGATAATTACTCTGGCAAGAGGTGCATCCAGCTGCACGTGTCCCTGATCATTACTATGGTAAGAGGTGCATCCAGCTGCAGGTGACCATGATAATTACACTGGCCAGAGGTGCATCCAGCTGCAAGTGAACCTTATAATTACAGCGGCAAGAGTTACATCCAGCTGCAAGTCACCCTGAGAATTACTCCGGCAAGAGGTGCATCCAGCTGCATGTGTCCCTGATAATTATTCCGGCAAGAAATGCATGCAGCTGTGCGTGTCCCTGATAATTACAGTGGCAAGAGGTGCATCCAGCTGCACATGTCCCTGATAATTACTCCGGAAAGAGGTGCATCCAGCTGCATGTGTCCCTGATAATTACTCTGGCAAGAGGTGCATCCAGCTGCACGTGTCCCTGATCATTACTATGGTAAGAGGTGCATCCAGCTGCAGGTGACCCTGATAATTACACTGGCCAGAGGTGCATCCAGCTGCAAGTGACCCTGATAATTACACTGGCCAGAGGTGCATCCAGCTGCAAGTGAACCTTATAATTACAGCGGCAAGAGTTACATCCAGCTGCAAGTGACCCTGATAATTACTCCGGCAAGAGGTGCATCCAGCTGCATGTGTCCCTGATAATTATTCCGGCAAGAGATGCATCCAGCTGTACGTGTCCCTGATAATTACAGTGGCAAGAGGTGCATCCACTGCAGGTGACCCTGATAATTACATCAGCCAGAGGTGCGTCCAGCTGCATGTGTCCCTGATAATTACTCTGGATAAGAGGTGCATCCAACTACAAGTATCGCTGATAATTACACTGGCAAGAGTTGCATCCAGCTGTATGTGTCCATGATAATTACACTGGCAAGAGGTACATCCAGCTCTTAGTGTCCCTGATAATTAAAAACACAAGAGCTGCATCCATCTCCACGTGTCCCTGATAATTACTCTGGCAAGAGGTGCATCCAGCTGCACGTGTCCCTGATCATTACTATGGTAAGAGGTGCATCCAGCTGCAGGTGACCCTGATAATTACCCTGGCCAGAGGTGCATCCAGCTTCAAGTGAACCTTATAATTACAGCGGCAAGAGTTACATCCAGCTGCAAGTGACCCTGATAATTACTCCGGCAAGTGGTGCATCCAGCTGCATGTGTCCCTGATAATTATTCCGGCAAGAGATGCATCCAGCTGTACGTGTCCCTGATAGTTACTCGGGCAAGAGGTGCATCCAGCTGCATGTGTCCCTGATAATTACTCCGGCAAGAGGGGTATCCAGCTGCAAGTGACCCTGATAATTACACTGGCAAGAGGTGTATCCAGCTGTACGTGTCCCTGATAATTATACCGGCAAGAGGTTCATCCAGCTGCAAGTGACCCTGATAATTACACCAGCAAGAGGTGCATCCAGCTGCATGTGTCCCTGATATTTACAGTGGCAAGAGGTGCATCCAGCTGCAGGTGACCCTGATAATTACATCAGCCAGAGGTGCATCCAGCTGCATGTGTCCCTGATAATTACTCTGGCAATAGGTGCATCCAACTTCAAGTATTGCTGATAATTACATTGGCAAGAGTTGTATCCAGCTGTATGTGTCCATGATAATTACACTGGCAAGAGGTGCATCCAGCTGCACGTATCCCTGATAAGTACTCTGGCAAGAGGTGTATCCAGCTGCACGTGTCCCTGATAATTACTCCGGCAAGAGGAACATCCAGCTACACGTGTCCCAGATAATTACTCTGGCAAGAATTACATCCAGCTGCAAGTGACCCTGATAATTACACCGGCCAGAGGTGCATCCAGCTGCATGTGTCCCTGATAATTAATCTGGCAAGATTTGCATCCAGCTGAACGTGTCCCTGATAATTACTCCGGCAAGAGGTGGATCCAGCTGCACGTGTCCCTGATAATTACTCCTTCAAGAGGTGCATCCAGCTGCACGGGTCCCTGATAATTACTCTGGCAAGAGGTGCATCCAGCTGCAAGTGACCCTGATATTTACACCGGCCAGAGGTGCATCCAGCTGCATGTGTCCCTGATAATTAATCTGGCAATATTTGCATCCAGCTGAACGTGTCCCTGATAATTACTCCGGCAAGAGGTGCATCCAGCTGCACGTGTCCCTGATAATTACTCTGGCAAGAGGTGCATCCAGCTGCACGTGTCCCTGATCATTACTATGGTAAGAGGTGCATCCAGCTGCAGGTGACCCTGATAATTACACTGGCCAGAGGTGCATCCAGCTGCAAGTGAACCTTATAATTACAGCGGCAAGAGTTACATCCAGCTGCAAGTCACCCTGAGAATTACTCCGGCAAGAGGTGCATCCAGCTGCATGTGTCCCTGATAATTATTCTGGCAAGAGATGCATCCAGCTGTGCGTGTCCCTGATAATTACAGTGGCAAGAGTTGCATCCAGCTGCACATGTCCCTGATAATTACTCCGGCAAGAGGTCCATCCACCTGCATGTGTCCCTGATAATTACTCCGGCAAGAGGAGCATCCAGCTACACGAGTCCCTGATAATTACTCCACCCTGATAATTACACCGGCCAGAGGAGCATCCAGCTGCATGTGTCCCTGATAATTACACTGGCAAGGTTTGCATCCAGCTGAACGTGTCCCTGATAATTACTCTGGCAAGAGGTGCATCCAGCTGCAGGTGACCCTGATAATTACATCAGACAGAGCTGCATCCAGCTGCAAGTGACCCTGATAATTACTCCGGCAAGAGTTGTATCCAGCTGCAAGTGACCCTGATAATTACTCCGGCAAGAGGTGTATCCAGCTGCAAGTGACCCTGATAATTACACTGGCAAGAGGTGAATCCAGCTACACGTGTCCCAGATAATTACTCTGGCAAGAATTACATCCAGCTGCAAGTGACCCTGATAATTACACCGGCCAGAGGTGCATCCAGCTGCATGTGTCCCTGATAATTAATCTGGCAAGATTTGCATCCAGCTGAACGTTTCCCTGATAATTACTCCGGCAAGAGGTGGATCCAGCTGCACGTGTCCCTGATAATTACTCCGGCAAGAGGTGCATCCAGCTGCACGGGTCCCTGATAATTACTCTGGCAAGAGGTTCATGCAGCTGCAATTGACCCTGATAATTACACCGGCCAGAGGTGCATCCAGCTGCATGTGTCCCTGATAATTAATCTGGCAATATTTGCATCCAGCTGAACTTGTCCCTGATAATTACTCCGGCAAGAGGTGCATCCATGTGCACGTGTCCCTGATAATTACTCTGGCAAGAGGTGCATCCAGCTGCACGTGTCCCTGATCATTACTATGCTAAGAGGTGAATCCAGCTGCAGGTGACCCTGATAATTACACTGGCCAGAGGTGCATCCAGCTGCAAGTGAACCTTATAATTACAGCGGCAAGAGTTACATCCAGCTGCAAGTGACCCTGAGAATTACTCCGGAAAGGGGTGCATCCAGCTGCATGTATCCCTGATAATTATTCCGGCAAGAGATGCATCCAGCTGCACATGTCCCTGATAATTACTCCGGCAAGAGGTGCATCCAGCTACACGTGTCCCTGATAATTACTCCACCCTGATAATTACAGTGTCAAGAGGTGCATCCAGCTGCACATGTCCCTGATAATTACTCCGGCAAGAGGTGCATCCAGCTACACGTGTCCCTGATAATTACTCCACCCTGATAATTACACCGGCCAGAGGTGCATCCAGCTGCATGTGTCCCTGATAATTACTCTGGCAAGAGATGCATCCAACTTCAAGTATCGCTGATAATTACACTGGCAAGAGTTGTATCCAGCTGTATGTGTCCATGATAATTACACTGGCAAGAGGTGCATCCAGCTGCACGTATCCCTGATAAGTACTCTGGCAAGAGGTGCATCGAGCTGCACGTGTCCCTGATAATTACTCCGGCAAGAGGTGCATCCAGCTGCAAGTGACCCTGATAATTACACTGGCAAGAGGTGAATCCAACTACACGTGTCCCAGATAATTACACCGGCAAGAGGTTTATCCAGCTCTAAGTGACCCTGATAATTACACCAGCAAGAGGAGCATCCACCTACACTTGTCCCTGATAATTACTCCACCCTGATAATTACAGCGGCCAGAGGTGCATCCAGCTGCATGTGTCCCTGATAATTACTCTGGCAAGAGGTGCATCCAGCTGCACGTGTCCCTGATAATTACTCCGGCAAGAGGTGCATCCAGCTGCACGTGTCCCTGATAATTACTCCGGCAAGAGTTGCATCCAGCTGCACATGTCCCTGATAATTACTCCGGCAAGAGGTGCATCCACCTGCATGTGTCCCTGATAATTACTCCGGCAAGAGGAGCATCCAGCTACACGTGTCCCTGATAATTACTCCACCCAGATAATTACACTGGCCAGAGGAGCATCCAGCTGCATGTGTCCCTGATAATTACACTGGCAAGATTTGCATCCAGTTGAACGTGTCCCTGATAATTACTCTGGCAAGAGGTGCATCCAGCTGCAGGTGACCCTGATAATTACATCAGCCAGAGCTGCATCCAGCTGCAAGTGACCCTGATAATTACTCCGGCAAGAGGTGCATCCAGCTGCACGTGTCCCTGATAATTACAAAGACAAGAGGTGTATACAGCTGCACATGTCCCTGATAATTACTCCGGCAAGAGGTGTATCCAGCTGCAAGTGACCCTGATAATTACACTGGCAAGAGGTGAATCCAGCTACACGTGTCCCAGATAATTACTCTGGCAAGAATTACATCCAGCTGCAAGTGACCCTAATAATTACACCGGCCAGAGGTGCATCCAGCTGCATGTGTCCCTGATAATTAATCTGGCAAGATTTGCATCCAGCTGAACGTTTCCCTGATAATTACTCCGGCAAGATGTGGATCCAGCTGCACGTGTCCCTGATAATTACTCCGGCAAGAGGTGCATCCAGCTGCATGGGTCCGTGATAATTACTCTGGCAAGAGGTGCATCCAGCTGCAAGTGACCCTGATAATTACACCGGCCAGAGGTGCATCCAGCTGCATGTGTCACTGATAATTAATCTGGCAATATTTGCATCCAGCTGAACGTGTCCCTGATAATTACTCCGGCAAGAGGTGCATGCATCTGCACGTGTCCCTGATAATTACTCTGGCAAGAGGTGCATCCAGCTGCACGTGTCCCTGATCATTACTCTGGTAAGAGGTGCATCCAGCTGCAGGTGACCCTGATAATTACACTGGCCAGAGGTGCATCCAGCTGCAAGTGAACCTTATAATTACAGCGGCAAGAGTTACATCCAGCTGCAAGTCACCCTGAGAATTACTCCGGCAAGAGGTGCATCCAGCTGCATGTGTCCCTGATAATTATTCCGGCAAGAGATGCATCCAGCTGTGCGTGTCCCTGATAATTACAGTGGCAAGAGGTGCATCCAGCTGCACATGTCCCTGATAATTACTCCGGCAAGAGGTGCATCCAGCTGCATGTGTCCCTGATCATTACTCCGGCAAGAGGAGCAACCAGCTACACGTGTCCCTGATAATTACTCCACCCTGATAATTACACCGGCCAGACGTGCATCCAGCTGCATGTGTCCCTGATAATTACACTGGCAAGATTTGCATCCAGCTGCAGGTGACCCTGATAATTACATCAGCCAGAGGTGCATCCAGCTGCATGTGTCCCTGATAATTACTCTGGCAAGAGGTGCATCCAACTTCAAGTATAGCTGATAATTACACTGGCAAGAGTTGTATCCAACTGTATGTGTCCATGATAATTACTCTGGCAAGTGGTGCATCCAGCTGAACGTATCCCTTATAATTACAGCAGCAAGAGTTACATCCAGCTGCAAGTGACCCTGATAATTACTCCGGCAAGAGGTGCATCCAGCTGCATGTGTCCCTGATCATTACTCTGGCAAGTGGTGCATCCAGCTGAACGTATCCCTTATGATTACAGCGTCAAGAGTTACATCCAGCTGCAAGTGACCCTGATAATTACTCCGGCAAGAGGTGCATCCAGCTGCATTTATCCCTGTTAATTGTTCCGGCAAGAGTGCATCCAGCTGTACGTGATCCTGATAATTACTCCGGCAAGAGGTGCATCCAGCTGCATGTATCCCTGATAATTACTCCGGCAAGAGTTGCATCCAGCTGCACATGTCCCTGATAATTACTCCGGCAAGAGGTGCATCCACCTGCATGTGTCCCTGATAATTACTCCGGCAAGAGGAGCATCCAGCTACACGAGTCCCTGATAATTACTCCACCCTGATAATTACACCGGCCAGAGGAGCATCCAGCTGCATGTGTCCCTGATAATTACACTGGCAAGGTTTGCATCCAGCTGAACGTGTCCCTGATAATTACTCTGGCAAGAGGTGCATCCAGCTGCAGGTGACCCTGATAATTACATCAGACAGAGCTGCATCCAGCTGCAAGTGACCCTGATAATTACTCCGGCAAGAGGTGTATCCAGCTGCAAGTGACCCTGATAATTACTCCGGCAAGAGGTGTATCCAGCTGCAAGTGACCCTGATAATTACACTGGCAAGAGGTGAATCCAGCTACACGTGTCCCAGATAATTACTCTGGCAAGAATTACATCCAGCTGCAAGTGACCCTGATAATTACACCGGCCAGAGGTGCATCCAGCTGCATGTGTCCCTGATAATTAATCTGGCAACATTTGCATCCAGCTGAACGTTTCCCTGATAATTACTCCGGCAAGAGGTGGATCCAGCTGCACGTGTCCCTGATAATTACTCCGGCAAGAGGTGCATCCAGCTGCACGGGTCCCTGATAATTACTCTGGCAAGAGGTTCATGCAGCTGCAATTGACCCTGATAATTACACCGGCCAGAGGTGCATCCAGCTGCATGTGTCCCTGATAATTAATCTGGCAATATTTGCATCCAGCTGAACTTGTCCCTGATAATTACTCCGGCAAGAGGTGCATCCATGTGCACGTGTCCCTGATAATTACTCTGGCAAGAGGTGCATCCAGCTGCACGTGTCCCTGATCATTACTATGCTAAGAGGTGAATCCAGCTGCAGGTGAACCTGATAATTACACTGGCCAGAGGTGCATCCAGCTGCAAGTGAACCTTATAATTACAGCGGCAAGAGTTACATCCAGCTGCAAGTGACCCTGAGAATTACTCCGGAAAAGGGTGCATCCAGCTGCATGTATCCCTGATAATTATTCCGGCAAGAGATGCATCCAGCTGCACATGTCCCTGATAATTACTCCGGCAAGAGGTGCATCCAGCTACACGTGTCCCTGATAATTACTCCACCCTGATAATTACAGTGTCAAGAGGTGCATCCAGCTGCACATGTCCCTGATAATTACTCCGGCAAGAGGTGCATCCAGCTACACGTGTCCCTGATAATTACTCCACCCTGATAATTACACCGGCCAGAGGTGCATCCAGCTGCATGTGTCCCTGATAATTACTCTGGCAAGAGATGCATCCAACTTCAAGTATCGCTGATAATTACACTGGCAAGAGTTGTATCCAGCTGTATGTGTCCATGATAATTACACTGGCAAGAGGTGCATCCAGCTGCACGTATCCCTGATAAGTACTCTGGCAAGAGGTGCATCGAGCTGCACGTGTCCCTGATAATTACTCCGGCAAGAGGTGCATCCAGCTGCAAGTGACCCTGATAATTACACTGGCAAGAGGTGAATCCAACTACACGTGTCCCAGATAATTACACCGGCAAGAGGTTTATCCAGCTCTAAGTGACCCTGATAATTACACCAGCAAGAGGAGCATCCACCTACACTTGTCCCTGATAATTACTCAACCCTGATAATTACAGCGGCCAGAGGTGCATCCAGCTGCATGTGTCCCTGATAATTACTCTGGCAAGAGGTGCATCCAGCTGCACGTGTCCCTGATAATTACTCCGGCAAGAGGTGCATCCAGCTGCACGTGTCCCTGATAATTACTCTGGCAAGAGGTGCATCCAGCTGCACGTGTCCCTGATCATTACTATGGTAAGAGGTGCATCCAGCTGCAGGTGACCCTGATAATTACACTGGCCAGAGGTGCATCCAGCTGCAAGTGACCCTGATAATTACACTGGCCAGAGGTGCATCCAGCTGCAAGTGAACCTTATAATTACAGCGGCAAGAGTTACATCCAGCTGCAAGTGACCCTGATAATTACTCCGGCAAGAGGTGCATCTAGCTGCATGTGTCCCTGATAATTATTCCGGCAAGAGATGCATCCAGCTGTACGTGTCCCTGATAATTACAGTGGCAATAGGTGCATCCACTGCAGGTGACCCTGATAATTACATCAGCCAGAGGTGCGTCCAGCTGCATGTGTCCCTGATAATTACTCTGGATAAGAGGTGCATCCAACTACAAGTATCGCTGATAATTACACTGGCAAGAGTTGCATCCAGCTGTATGTGTCCATGATAATTACACTGGCAAGAGGTACATCCAGCTCCACGTGTCCCTGATAATTAAAAACACAAGAGCTGCATCCATCTCCACGTGTCCCTGATAATTACTCTGGCAAGAGGTGCATCCAGCTGCACGTGTCCCTGATCATTACTATGGTAAGAGGTGCATCCAGCTGCAGGTGACCCTGATAATTACCCTGGCCAGAGGTGCATCCAGCTTCAAGTGAACCTTATAATTACAGCGGCAAGAGTTACATCCAGCTGCAAGTGACCCTGATAATTACTCCAGCAAGAGGTGCATCCAGCTGCATGTGTCCCTGATAATTATTCCGGCAAGAGATGCATCCAGCTGTACGTGTCCCTGATAGTTACTCGGGCAAGAGGTGCATCCAGCTGCATGTGTCCCTGATAATTACTCCGGCAAGAGGTGCATCCAGCTGCACGTGTCCCTGATAATTACAAAGACAAGAGGTGCATCCAGCTGCACGTGTCCCTGATAATTACTCTGGCAAGAGGTGCATCCAGCTGCACGTGTCCCTGATCATTACTATGGTAAGAGGTGCATCCAGCTGCAGGTGACCATGATAATTACACTGGCCAGAGGTGCATCCAGCTGCAAGTGAACCTTATAATTACAGCGGCAAGAGTTACATCCAGCTGCAAGTCACCCTGAGAATTACTCCGGCAAGAGGTGCATCCAGCTGCATGTGTCCCTGATAATTATTCCGGCAAGAAATGCATGCAGCTGTGCGTGTCCCTGATAATTACAGTGGCAAGAGGTGCATCCAGCTGCACATGTCCCTGATAATTACTCCGGAAAGAGGTGCATCCAGCTGCATGTGTCCCTGATAATTACTCTGGCAAGAGGTGCATCCAGCTGCACGTGTCCCTGATCATTACTATGGTAAGAGGTGCATCCAGCTGCAGGTGACCCTGATAATTACACTGGCCAGAGGTGCATCCAGCTGCAAGTGACCCTGATAATTACACTGGCCAGAGGTGCATCCAGCTGCAAGTGAACCTTATAATTACAGCGGCAAGAGTTACATCCAGCTGCAAGTGACCCTGATAATTACTCCGGCAAGAGGTGCATCCAGCTGCATGTGTCCCTGATAATTATTCCGGCAAGAGATGCATCCAGCTGTACGTGTCCCTGATAATTACAGTGGCAAGAGGTGCATCCACTGCAGGTGACCCTGATAATTACATCAGCCAGAGGTGCGTCCAGCTGCATGTGTCCCTGATAATTACTCTGGATAAGAGGTGCATCCAACTACAAGTATCGCTGATAATTACACTGGCAAGAGTTGCATCCAGCTGTATGTGTCCATGATAATTACACTGGCAAGAGGTACATCCAGCTCTTAGTGTCCCTGATAATTAAAAACACAAGAGCTGCATCCATCTCCACGTGTCCCTGATAATTACTCTGGCAAGAGGTGCATCCAGCTGCACGTGTCCCTGATCATTACTATGGTAAGAGGTGCATCCAGCTGCAGGTGACCCTGATAATTACCCTGGCCAGAGGTGCATCCAGCTTCAAGTGAACCTTATAATTACAGCGGCAAGAGTTACATCCAGCTGCAAGTGACCCTGATAATTACTCCGGCAAGTGGTGCATCCAGCTGCATGTGTCCCTGATAATTATTCCGGCAAGAGATGCATCCAGCTGTACGTGTCCCTGATAGTTACTCGGGCAAGAGGTGCATCCAGCTGCATGTGTCCCTGATAATTACTCCGGCAAGAGGGGTATCCAGCTGCAAGTGACCCTGATAATTACACTGGCAAGAGGTGTATCCAGCTGTACGTGTCCCTGATAATTATACCGGCAAGAGGTTCATCCAGCTGCAAGTGACCCTGATAATTACACCAGCAAGAGGTGCATCCAGCTGCATGTGTCCCTGATATTTACAGTGGCAAGAGGTGCATCCAGCTGCAGGTGACCCTGATAATTACATCAGCCAGAGGTGCATCCAGCTGCATGTGTCCCTGATAATTACTCTGGCAATAGGTGCATCCAACTTCAAGTATTGCTGATAATTACATTGGCAAGAGTTGTATCCAGCTGTATGTGTCCATGATAATTACACTGGCAAGAGGTGCATCCAGCTGCACGTATCCCTGATAAGTACTCTGGCAAGAGGTGTATCCAGCTGCACGTGTCCCTGATAATTACTCCGGCAAGAGGAACATCCAGCTACACGTGTCCCAGATAATTACTCTGGCAAGAATTACATCCAGCTGCAAGTGACCCTGATAATTACACCGGCCAGAGGTGCATCCAGCTGCATGTGTCCCTGATAATTAATCTGGCAAGATTTGCATCCAGCTGAACGTGTCCCTGATAATTACTCCGGCAAGAGGTGGATCCAGCTGCACGTGTCCCTGATAATTACTCCTTCAAGAGGTGCATCCAGCTGCACGGGTCCCTGATAATTACTCTGGCAAGAGGTGCATCCAGCTGCAAGTGACCCTGATATTTACACCGGCCAGAGGTGCATCCAGCTGCATGTGTCCCTGATAATTAATCTGGCAATATTTGCATCCAGCTGAACGTGTCCCTGATAATTACTCCGGCAAGAGGTGCATCCAGCTGCACGTGTCCCTGATAATTACTCTGGCAAGAGGTGCATCCAGCTGCACGTGTCCCTGATCATTACTATGGTAAGAGGTGCATCCAGCTGCAGGTGACCCTGATAATTACACTGGCCAGAGGTGCATCCAGCTGCAAGTGAACCTTATAATTACAGCGGCAAGAGTTACATCCAGCTGCAAGTCACCCTGAGAATTACTCCGGCAAGAGGTGCATCCAGCTGCATGTGTCCCTGATAATTATTCTGGCAAGAGATGCATCCAGCTGTGCGTGTCCCTGATAATTACAGTGGCAAGAGGTGCATCCAGCTGCACACGTCCCTGATAATTACTCCGGCAAGAGGTGCATCCAGCTGCATGTGTCCCTGATAATTACTCCGGCAAGAGGAGCAACCAGCTACACGTGTCCCTGATAATTACTCCACCCTGATAATTACACCGGCCAGACGTGCATCCAGCTGCATGTGTCCCTGATAATTACACTGGCAAGATTTGCATCCAGCTGCAGGTGACCCTGATAATTACATCAGCCAGAGGTGCATCCAGCTGCATGTGTCCCTGATAATTACTCTGGCAAGAGGTGCATCCAACTTCAAGTATAGCTGATAATTACACTGGCAAGAGTTGTATCCAACTGTATGTGTCCATGATAATTACTCTGGCAAGTGGTGCATCCAGCTGAACGTATCCCTTATAATTACAGCAGCAAGAGTTACATCCAGCTGCAAGTGACCCTGATAATTACTCCGGCAAGAGGTGCATCCAGCTGCATGTGTCCCTGATCATTACTCTGGCAAGTGGTGCATCCAGCTGAACGTATCCCTTATGATTACAGCGTCAAGAGTTACATCCAGCTGCAAGTGACCCTGATAATTACTCCGGCAAGAGGTGCATCCAGCTGCATTTATCCCTGTTAATTGTTCCGGCAAGAGTGCATCCAGCTGTACGTGATCCTGATAATTACTCCGGCAAGAGGTGCATCCAGCTGCATGTATCCCTGATAATTACTCCGGCAAGAGTTGCATCCAGCTGCACATGTCCCTGATAATTACTCCGGCAAGAGGTCCATCCACCTGCATGTGTCCCTGATAATTACTCCGGCAAGAGGAGCATCCAGCTACACGAGTCCCTGATAATTACTCCACCCTGATAATTACACCGGCCAGAGGAGCATCCAGCTGCATGTGTCCCTGATAATTACACTGGCAAGGTTTGCATCCAGCTGAACGTGTCCCTGATAATTACTCTGGCAAGAGGTGCATCCAGCTGCAGGTGACCCTGATAATTACATCAGACAGAGCTGCATCCAGCTGCAAGTGACCCTGATAATTACTCCGGCAAGAGTTGTATCCAGCTGCAAGTGACCCTGATAATTACTCCGGCAAGAGGTGTATCCAGCTGCAAGTGACCCTGATAATTACACTGGCAAGAGGTGAATCCAGCTACACGTGTCCCAGATAATTACTCTGGCAAGAATTACATCCAGCTGCAAGTGACCCTGATAATTACACCGGCCAGAGGTGCATCCAGCTGCATGTGTCCCTGATAATTAATCTGGCAAGATTTGCATCCAGCTGAACGTTTCCCTGATAATTACTCCGGCAAGAGGTGGATCCAGCTGCACGTGTCCCTGATAATTACTCCGGCAAGAGGTGCATCCAGCTGCACGGGTCCCTGATAATTACTCTGGCAAGAGGTTCATGCAGCTGCAATTGACCCTGATAATTACACCGGCCAGAGGTGCATCCAGCTGCATGTGTCCCTGATAATTAATCTGGCAATATTTGCATCCAGCTGAACTTGTCCCTGATAATTACTCCGGCAAGAGGTGCATCCATGTGCACGTGTCCCTGATAATTACTCTGGCAAGAGGTGCATCCAGCTGCACGTGTCCCTGATCATTACTATGCTAAGAGGTGAATCCAGCTGCAGGTGACCCTGATAATTACACTGGCCAGAGGTGCATCCAGCTGCAAGTGAACCTTATAATTACAGCGGCAAGAGTTACATCCAGCTGCAAGTGACCCTGAGAATTACTCCGGAAAGGGGTGCATCCAGCTGCATGTATCCCTGATAATTATTCCGGCAAGAGATGCATCCAGCTGCACATGTCCCTGATAATTACTCCGGCAAGAGGTGCATCCAGCTACACGTGTCCCTGATAATTACTCCACCCTGATAATTACAGTGTCAAGAGGTGCATCCAGCTGCACATGTCCCTGATAATTACTCCGGCAAGAGGTGCATCCAGCTACACGTGTCCCTGATAATTACTCCACCCTGATAATTACACCGGCCAGAGGTGCATCCAGCTGCATGTGTCCCTGATAATTACTCTGGCAAGAGATGCATCCAACTTCAAGTATCGCTGATAATTACACTGGCAAGAGTTGTATCCAGCTGTATGTGTCCATGATAATTACACTGGCAAGAGGTGCATCCAGCTGCACGTATCCCTGATAAGTACTCTGGCAAGAGGTGCATCGAGCTGCACGTGTCCCTGATAATTACTCCGGCAAGAGGTGCATCCAGCTGCAAGTGACCCTGATAATTACACTGGCAAGAGGTGAATCCAACTACACGTGTCCCAGATAATTACACCGGCAAGAGGTTTATCCAGCTCTAAGTGACCCTGATAATTACACCAGCAAGAGGAGCATCCACCTACACTTGTCCCTGATAATTACTCCACCCTGATAATTACAGCGGCCAGAGGTGCATCCAGCTGCATGTGTCCCTGATAATTACTCTGGCAAGAGGTGCATCCAGCTGCACGTGTCCCTGATAATTACTCCGGCAAGAGGTACATCCAGCTGCACGTGTCCCTGATAATTACTCCGGCAAGAGTTGCATCCAGCTGCACATGTCCCTGATAATTACTCCGGCAAGAGGTGCATCCACCTGCATGTGTCCCTGATAATTACTCCGGCAAGAGGAGCATCCAGCTACACGTGTCCCTGATAATTACTCCACCCAGATAATTACACTGGCCAGAGGAGCATCCAGCTGCATGTGTCCCTGATAATTACACTGGCAAGATTTGCATCCAGTTGAACGTGTCCCTGATAATTACTCTGGCAAGAGGTGCATCCAGCTGCAGGTGACCCTGATAATTACATCAGCCAGAGCTGCATCCAGCTGCAAGTGACCCTGATAATTACTCCGGCAAGAGGTGCATCCAGCTGCACGTGTCCCTGATAATTACAAAGACAAGAGGTGTATACAGCTGCACATGTCCCTGATAATTACTCCGGCAAGAGGTGTATCCAGCTGCAAGTGACCCTGATAATTACACTGGCAAGAGGTGAATCCAGCTACACGTGTCCCAGATAATTACTCTGGCAAGAATTACATCCAGCTGCAAGTGACCCTAATAATTACACCGGCCAGAGGTGCATCCAGCTGCATGTGTCCCTGATAATTAATCTGGCAAGATTTGCATCCAGCTGAACGTTTCCCTGATAATTACTCCGGCAAGATGTGGATCCAGCTGCACGTGTCCCTGATAATTACTCCGGCAAGAGGTGCATCCAGCTGCATGGGTCCGTGATAATTACTCTGGCAAGAGGTGCATCCAGCTGCAAGTGACCCTGATAATTACACCGGCCAGAGGTGCATCCAGCTGCATGTGTCACTGATAATTAATCTGGCAATATTTGCATCCAGCTGAACGTGTCCCTGATAATTACTCCGGCAAGAGGTGCATGCATCTGCACGTGTCCCTGATAATTACTCTGGCAAGAGGTGCATCCAGCTGCACGTGTCCCTGATCATTACTCTGGTAAGAGGTGCATCCAGCTGCAGGTGACCCTGATAATTACACTGGCCAGAGGTGCATCCAGCTGCAAGTGAACCTTATAATTACAGCGGCAAGAGTTACATCCAGCTGCAAGTCACCCTGAGAATTACTCCGGCAAGAGGTGCATCCAGCTGCATGTGTCCCTGATAATTATTCCGGCAAGAGATGCATCCAGCTGTGCGTGTCCCTGATAATTACAGTGGCAAGAGGTGCATCCAGCTGCACATGTCCCTGATAATTACTCCGGCAAGAGGTGCATCCAGCTGCATGTGTCCCTGATCATTACTCCGGCAAGAGGAGCAACCAGCTACACGTGTCCCTGATAATTACTCCACCCTGATAATTACACCGGCCAGACGTGCATCCAGCTGCATGTGTCCCTGATAATTACACTGGCAAGATTTGCATCCAGCTGCAGGTGACCCTGATAATTACATCAGCCAGAGGTGCATCCAGCTGCATGTGTCCCTGATAATTACTCTGGCAAGAGGTGCATCCAACTTCAAGTATAGCTGATAATTACACTGGCAAGAGTTGTATCCAACTGTATGTGTCCATGATAATTACTCTGGCAAGTGGTGCATCCAGCTGAACGTATCCCTTATAATTACAGCAGCAAGAGTTACATCCAGCTGCAAGTGACCCTGATAATTACTCCGGCAAGAGGTGCATCCAGCTGCATGTGTCCCTGATCATTACTCTGGCAAGTGGTGCATCCAGCTGAACGTATCCCTTATGATTACAGCGTCAAGAGTTACATCCAGCTGCAAGTGACCCTGATAATTACTCCGGCAAGAGGTGCATCCAGCTGCATTTATCCCTGTTAATTGTTCCGGCAAGAGTGCATCCAGCTGTACGTGATCCTGATAATTACTCCGGCAAGAGGTGCATCCAGCTGCATGTATCCCTGATAATTACTCCGGCAAGAGTTGCATCCAGCTGCACATGTCCCTGATAATTACTCCGGCAAGAGGTGCATCCACCTGCATGTGTCCCTGATAATTACTCCGGCAAGAGGAGCATCCAGCTACACGAGTCCCTGATAATTACTCCACCCTGATAATTACACCGGCCAGAGGAGCATCCAGCTGCATGTGTCCCTGATAATTACACTGGCAAGGTTTGCATCCAGCTGAACGTGTCCCTGATAATTACTCTGGCAAGAGGTGCATCCAGCTGCAGGTGACCCTGATAATTACATCAGACAGAGCTGCATCCAGCTGCAAGTGACCCTGATAATTACTCCGGCAAGAGGTGTATCCAGCTGCAAGTGACCCTGATAATTACTCCGGCAAGAGGTGTATCCAGCTGCAAGTGACCCTGATAATTACACTGGCAAGAGGTGAATCCAGCTACACGTGTCCCAGATAATTACTCTGGCAAGAATTACATCCAGCTGCAAGTGACCCTGATAATTACACCGGCCAGAGGTGCATCCAGCTGCATGTGTCCCTGATAATTAATCTGGCAACATTTGCATCCAGCTGAACGTTTCCCTGATAATTACTCCGGCAAGAGGTGGATCCAGCTGCACGTGTCCCTGATAATTACTCCGGCAAGAGGTGCATCCAGCTGCACGGGTCCCTGATAATTACTCTGGCAAGAGGTTCATGCAGCTGCAATTGACCCTGATAATTACACCGGCCAGAGGTGCATCCAGCTGCATGTGTCCCTGATAATTAATCTGGCAATATTTGCATCCAGCTGAACTTGTCCCTGATAATTACTCCGGCAAGAGGTGCATCCATGTGCACGTGTCCCTGATAATTACTCTGGCAAGAGGTGCATCCAGCTGCACGTGTCCCTGATCATTACTATGCTAAGAGGTGAATCCAGCTGCAGGTGAACCTGATAATTACACTGGCCAGAGGTGCATCCAGCTGCAAGTGAACCTTATAATTACAGCGGCAAGAGTTACATCCAGCTGCAAGTGACCCTGAGAATTACTCCGGAAAAGGGTGCATCCAGCTGCATGTATCCCTGATAATTATTCCGGCAAGAGATGCATCCAGCTGCACATGTCCCTGATAATTACTCCGGCAAGAGGTGCATCCAGCTACACGTGTCCCTGATAATTACTCCACCCTGATAATTACAGTGTCAAGAGGTGCATCCAGCTGCACATGTCCCTGATAATTACTCCGGCAAGAGGTGCATCCAGCTACACGTGTCCCTGATAATTACTCCACCCTGATAATTACACCGGCCAGAGGTGCATCCAGCTGCATGTGTCCCTGATAATTACTCTGGCAAGAGATGCATCCAACTTCAAGTATCGCTGATAATTACACTGGCAAGAGTTGTATCCAGCTGTATGTGTCCATGATAATTACACTGGCAAGAGGTGCATCCAGCTGCACGTATCCCTGATAAGTACTCTGGCAAGAGGTGCATCGAGCTGCACGTGTCCCTGATAATTACTCCGGCAAGAGGTGCATCCAGCTGCAAGTGACCCTGATAATTACACTGGCAAGAGGTGAATCCAACTACACGTGTCCCAGATAATTACACCGGCAAGAGGTTTATCCAGCTCTAAGTGACCCTGATAATTACACCAGCAAGAGGAGCATCCACCTACACTTGTCCCTGATAATTACTCAACCCTGATAATTACAGCGGCCAGAGGTGCATCCAGCTGCATGTGTCCCTGATAATTACTCTGGCAAGAGGTGCATCCAGCTGCACGTGTCCCTGATAATTACTCCGGCAAGAGGTGCA
This sequence comes from Narcine bancroftii, assembly GCF_036971445.1. Taxonomy (NCBI): domain Eukaryota; kingdom Metazoa; phylum Chordata; class Chondrichthyes; order Torpediniformes; family Narcinidae; genus Narcine; species Narcine bancroftii. Next base: position 41,760,719 of record NC_091481.1, read on the forward strand.
TCCAGCTGCACGTGTCCCTGATAATTACTCTGGCAAGAGGTGCATCCAGCTGCACGTGTCCCTGATCATTACTATGGTAAGAGGTGCATCCAGCTGCAGGTGACCCTGATAATTACACTGGCCAGAGGTGCATCCAGCTGCAAGTGACCCTGATAATTACACTGGCCAGAGGTGCATCCAGCTGCAAGTGAACCTTATAATTACAGCGGCAAGAGTTACATCCAGCTGCAAGTGACCCTGATAATTACTCCGGCAAGAGGTGCATCTAGCTGCATGTGTCCCTGATAATTATTCCGGCAAGAGATGCATCCAGCTGTACGTGTCCCTGATAATTACAGTGGCAATAGGTGCATCCACTGCAGGTGACCCTGATAATTACATCAGCCAGAGGTGCGTCCAGCTGCATGTGTCCCTGATAATTACTCTGGATAAGAGGTGCATCCAACTACAAGTATCGCTGATAATTACACTGGCAAGAGTTGCATCCAGCTGTATGTGTCCATGATAATTACACTGGCAAGAGGTACATCCAGCTCCACGTGTCCCTGATAATTAAAAACACAAGAGCTGCATCCATCTCCACGTGTCCCTGATAATTACTCTGGCAAGAGGTGCATCCAGCTGCACGTGTCCCTGATCATTACTATGGTAAGAGGTGCATCCAGCTGCAGGTGACCCTGATAATTACCCTGGCCAGAGGTGCATCCAGCTTCAAGTGAACCTTATAATTACAGCGGCAAGAGTTACATCCAGCTGCAAGTGACCCTGATAATTACTCCAGCAAGAGGTGCATCCAGCTGCATGTGTCCCTGATAATTATTCCGGCAAGAGATGCATCCAGCTGTACGTGTCCCTGATAGTTACTCGGGCAAGAGGTGCATCCAGCTGCATGTGTCCCTGATAATTACTCCGGCAAGAGGTGCATCCAGCTGCACGTGTCCCTGATAATTACAAAGACAAGAGGTGCATCCAGCTGCACGTGTCCCTGATAATTACTCTGGCAAGAGGTGCATCCAGCTGCACGTGTCCCTGATCATTACTATGGTAAGAGGTGCATCCAGCTGCAGGTGACCATGATAATTACACTGGCCAGAGGTGCATCCAGCTGCAAGTGAACCTTATAATTACAGCGGCAAGAGTTACATCCAGCTGCAAGTCACCCTGAGAATTACTCCGGCAAGAGGTGCATCCAGCTGCATGTGTCCCTGATAATTATTCCGGCAAGAAATGCATGCAGCTGTGCGTGTCCCTGATAATTACAGTGGCAAGAGGTGCATCCAGCTGCACATGTCCCTGATAATTACTCCGGAAAGAGGTGCATCCAGCTGCATGTGTCCCTGATAATTACTCTGGCAAGAGGTGCATCCAGCTGCACGTGTCCCTGATCATTACTATGGTAAGAGGTGCATCCAGCTGCAGGTGACCCTGATAATTACACTGGCCAGAGGTGCATCCAGCTGCAAGTGACCCTGATAATTACACTGGCCAGAGGTGCATCCAGCTGCAAGTGAACCTTATAATTACAGCGGCAAGAGTTACATCCAGCTGCAAGTGACCCTGATAATTACTCCGGCAAGAGGTGCATCCAGCTGCATGTGTCCCTGATAATTATTCCGGCAAGAGATGCATCCAGCTGTACGTGTCCCTGATAATTACAGTGGCAAGAGGTGCATCCACTGCAGGTGACCCTGATAATTACATCAGCCAGAGGTGCGTCCAGCTGCATGTGTCCCTGATAATTACTCTGGATAAGAGGTGCATCCAACTACAAGTATCGCTGATAATTACACTGGCAAGAGTGGCATCCAGCTGTATGTGTCCATGATAATTACACTGGCAAGAGGTACATCCAGCTCTTAGTGTCCCTGATAATTAAAAACACAAGAGCTGCATCCATCTCCACGTGTCCCTGATAATTACTCTGGCAAGAGGTGCATCCAGCTGCACGTGTCCCTGATCATTACTATGGTAAGAGGTGCATCCAGCTGCAGGTGACCCTGATAATTACCCTGGCCAGAGGTGCATCCAGCTTCAAGTGAACCTTATAATTACAGCGGCAAGAGTTACATCCAGCTGCAAGTGACCCTGATAATTACTCCGGCAAGTGGTGCATCCAGCTGCATGTGTCCCTGATAATTATTCCGGCAAGAGATGCATCCAGCTGTACGTGTCCCTGATAGTTACTCGGGCAAGAGGTGCATCCAGCTGCATGTGTCCCTGATAATTACTCCGGCAAGAGGGGTATCCAGCTGCAAGTGACCCTGATAATTACACTGGCAAGAGGTGTATCCAGCTGTACGTGTCCCTGATAATTATACCGGCAAGAGGTTCATCCAGCTGCAAGTGACCCTGATAATTACACCAGCAAGAGGTGCATCCAGCTGCATGTGTCCCTGATATTTACAGTGGCAAGAGGTGCATCCAGCTGCAGGTGACCCTGATAATTACATCAGCCAGAGGTGCATCCAGCTGCATGTGTCCCTGATAATTACTCTGGCAATAGGTGCATCCAACTTCAAGTATTGCTGATAATTACATTGGCAAGAGTTGTATCCAGCTGTATGTGTCCATGATAATTACACTGGCAAGAGGTGCATCCAGCTGCACGTATCCCTGATAAGTACTCTGGCAAGAGGTGTATCCAGCTGCACGTGTCCCTGATAATTACTCCGGCAAGAGGAACATCCAGCTACACGTGTCCCAGATAATTACTCTGGCAAGAATTACATCCAGCTGCAAGTGACCCTGATAATTACACCGGCCAGAGGTGCATCCAGCTGCATGTGTCCCTGATAATTAATCTGGCAAGATTTGCATCCAGCTGAACGTGTCCCTGATAATTACTCCGGCAAGAGGTGGATCCAGCTGCACGTGTCCCTGATAATTACTCCTTCAAGAGGTGCATCCAGCTGCACGGGTCCCTGATAATTACTCTGGCAAGAGGTGCATCCAGCTGCAAGTGACCCTGATATTTACACCGGCCAGAGGTGCATCCAGCTGCATGTGTCCCTGATAATTAATCTGGCAATATTTGCATCCAGCTGAACGTGTCCCTGATAATTACTCCGGCAAGAGGTGCATCCAGCTGCACGTGTCCCTGATAATTACTCTGGCAAGAGGTGCATCCAGCTGCACGTGTCCCTGATCATTACTATGGTAAGAGGTGCATCCAGCTGCAGGTGACCCTGATAATTACACTGGCCAGAGGTGCATCCAGCTGCAAGTGAACCTTATAATTACAGCGGCAAGAGTTACATCCAGCTGCAAGTCACCCTGAGAATTACTCCGGCAAGAGGTGCATCCAGCTGCATGTGTCCCTGATAATTATTCTGGCAAGAGATGCATCCAGCTGTGCGTGTCCCTGATAATTACAGTGGCAAGAGTTGCATCCAGCTGCACATGTCCCTGATAATTACTCCGGCAAGAGGTCCATCCACCTGCATGTGTCCCTGATAATTACTCCGGCAAGAGGAGCATCCAGCTACACGAGTCCCTGATAATTACTCCACCCTGATAATTACACCGGCCAGAGGAGCATCCAGCTGCATGTGTCCCTGATAATTACACTGGCAAGGTTTGCATCCAGCTGAACGTGTCCCTGATAATTACTCTGGCAAGAGGTGCATCCAGCTGCAGGTGACCCTGATAATTACATCAGACAGAGCTGCATCCAGCTGCAAGTGACCCTGATAATTACTCCGGCAAGAGTTGTATCCAGCTGCAAGTGACCCTGATAATTACTCCGGCAAGAGGTGTATCCAGCTGCAAGTGACCCTGATAATTACACTGGCAAGAGGTGAATCCAGCTACACGTGTCCCAGATAATTACTCTGGCAAGAATTACATCCAGCTGCAAGTGACCCTGATAATTACACCGGCCAGAGGTGCATCCAGCTGCATGTGTCCCTGATAATTAATCTGGCAAGATTTGCATCCAGCTGAACGTTTCCCTGATAATTACTCCGGCAAGAGGTGGATCCAGCTGCACGTGTCCCTGATAATTACTCCGGCAAGAGGTGCATCCAGCTGCACGGGTCCCTGATAATTACTCTGGCAAGAGGTTCATGCAGCTGCAATTGACCCTGATAATTACACCGGCCAGAGGTGCATCCAGCTGCATGTGTCCCTGATAATTAATCTGGCAATATTTGCATCCAGCTGAACTTGTCCCTGATAATTACTCCGGCAAGAGGTGCATCCATGTGCACGTGTCCCTGATAATTACTCTGGCAAGAGGTGCATCCAGCTGCACGTGTCCCTGATCATTACTATGCTAAGAGGTGAATCCAGCTGCAGGTGACCCTGATAATTACACTGGCCAGAGGTGCATCCAGCTGCAAGTGAACCTTATAATTACAGCGGCAAGAGTTACATCCAGCTGCAAGTGACCCTGAGAATTACTCCGGAAAGGGGTGCATCCAGCTGCATGTATCCCTGATAATTATTCCGGCAAGAGATGCATCCAGCTGCACATGTCCCTGATAATTACTCCGGCAAGAGGTGCATCCAGCTACACGTGTCCCTGATAATTACTCCACCCTGATAATTACAGTGTCAAGAGGTGCATCCAGCTGCACATGTCCCTGATAATTACTCCGGCAAGAGGTGCATCCAGCTACACGTGTCCCTGATAATTACTCCACCCTGATAATTACACCGGCCAGAGGTGCATCCAGCTGCATGTGTCCCTGATAATTACTCTGGCAAGAGATGCATCCAACTTCAAGTATCGCTGATAATTACACTGGCAAGAGTTGTATCCAGCTGTATGTGTCCATGATAATTACACTGGCAAGAGGTGCATCCAGCTGCACGTATCCCTGATAAGTACTCTGGCAAGAGGTGCATCGAGCTGCACGTGTCCCTGATAATTACTCCGGCAAGAGGTGCATCCAGCTGCAAGTGACCCTGATAATTACACTGGCAAGAGGTGAATCCAACTACACGTGTCCCAGATAATTACACCGGCAAGAGGTTTATCCAGCTCTAAGTGACCCTGATAATTACACCAGCAAGAGGAGCATCCACCTACACTTGTCCCTGATAATTACTCCACCCTGATAATTACAGCGGCCAGAGGTGCATCCAGCTGCATGTGTCCCTGATAATTACTCTGGCAAGAGGTGCATCCAGCTGCACGTGTCCCTGATAATTACTCCGGCAAGAGGTGCATCCAGCTGCACGTGTCCCTGATAATTACTCCGGCAAGAGTTGCATCCAGCTGCACATGTCCCTGATAATTACTCCGGCAAGAGGTGCATCCACCTGCATGTGTCCCTGATAATTACTCCGGCAAGAGGAGCATCCAGCTACACGTGTCCCTGATAATTACTCCACCCAGATAATTACACTGGCCAGAGGAGCATCCAGCTGCATGTGTCCCTGATAATTACACTGGCAAGATTTGCATCCAGTTGAACGTGTCCCTGATAATTACTCTGGCAAGAGGTGCATCCAGCTGCAGGTGACCCTGATAATTACATCAGCCAGAGCTGCATCCAGCTGCAAGTGACCCTGATAATTACTCCGGCAAGAGGTGCATCCAGCTGCACGTGTCCCTGATAATTACAAAGACAAGAGGTGTATACAGCTGCACATGTCCCTGATAATTACTCCGGCAAGAGGTGTATCCAGCTGCAAGTGACCCTGATAATTACACTGGCAAGAGGTGAATCCAGCTACACGTGTCCCAGATAATTACTCTGGCAAGAATTACATCCAGCTGCAAGTGACCCTAATAATTACACCGGCCAGAGGTGCATCCAGCTGCATGTGTCCCTGATAATTAATCTGGCAAGATTTGCATCCAGCTGAACGTTTCCCTGATAATTACTCCGGCAAGATGTGGATCCAGCTGCACGTGTCCCTGATAATTACTCCGGCAAGAGGTGCATCCAGCTGCATGGGTCCGTGATAATTACTCTGGCAAGAGGTGCATCCAGCTGCAAGTGACCCTGATAATTACACCGGCCAGAGGTGCATCCAGCTGCATGTGTCACTGATAATTAATCTGGCAATATTTGCATCCAGCTGAACGTGTCCCTGATAATTACTCCGGCAAGAGGTGCATGCATCTGCACGTGTCCCTGATAATTACTCTGGCAAGAGGTGCATCCAGCTGCACGTGTCCCTGATCATTACTCTGGTAAGAGGTGCATCCAGCTGCAGGTGACCCTGATAATTACACTGGCCAGAGGTGCATCCAGCTGCAAGTGAACCTTATAATTACAGCGGCAAGAGTTACATCCAGCTGCAAGTCACCCTGAGAATTACTCCGGCAAGAGGTGCATCCAGCTGCATGTGTCCCTGATAATTATTCCGGCAAGAGATGCATCCAGCTGTGCGTGTCCCTGATAATTACAGTGGCAAGAGGTGCATCCAGCTGCACATGTCCCTGATAATTACTCCGGCAAGAGGTGCATCCAGCTGCATGTGTCCCTGATCATTACTCCGGCAAGAGGAGCAACCAGCTACACGTGTCCCTGATAATTACTCCACCCTGATAATTACACCGGCCAGACGTGCATCCAGCTGCATGTGTCCCTGATAATTACACTGGCAAGATTTGCATCCAGCTGCAGGTGACCCTGATAATTACATCAGCCAGAGGTGCATCCAGCTGCATGTGTCCCTGATAATTACTCTGGCAAGAGGTGCATCCAACTTCAAGTATAGCTGATAATTACACTGGCAAGAGTTGTATCCAACTGTATGTGTCCATGATAATTACTCTGGCAAGTGGTGCATCCAGCTGAACGTATCCCTTATAATTACAGCAGCAAGAGTTACATCCAGCTGCAAGTGACCCTGATAATTACTCCGGCAAGAGGTGCATCCAGCTGCATGTGTCCCTGATCATTACTCTGGCAAGTGGTGCATCCAGCTGAACGTATCCCTTATGATTACAGCGTCAAGAGTTACATCCAGCTGCAAGTGACCCTGATAATTACTCCGGCAAGAGGTGCATCCAGCTGCATTTATCCCTGTTAATTGTTCCGGCAAGAGTGCATCCAGCTGTACGTGATCCTGATAATTACTCCGGCAAGAGGTGCATCCAGCTGCATGTATCCCTGATAATTACTCCGGCAAGAGTTGCATCCAGCTGCACATGTCCCTGATAATTACTCCGGCAAGAGGTGCATCCACCTGCATGTGTCCCTGATAATTACTCCGGCAAGAGGAGCATCCAGCTACACGAGTCCCTGATAATTACTCCACCCTGATAATTACACCGGCCAGAGGAGCATCCAGCTGCATGTGTCCCTGATAATTACACTGGCAAGGTTTGCATCCAGCTGAACGTGTCCCTGATAATTACTCTGGCAAGAGGTGCATCCAGCTGCAGGTGACCCTGATAATTACATCAGACAGAGCTGCATCCAGCTGCAAGTGACCCTGATAATTACTCCGGCAAGAGGTGTATCCAGCTGCAAGTGACCCTGATAATTACTCCGGCAAGAGGTGTATCCAGCTGCAAGTGACCCTGATAATTACACTGGCAAGAGGTGAATCCAGCTACACGTGTCCCAGATAATTACTCTGGCAAGAATTACATCCAGCTGCAAGTGACCCTGATAATTACACCGGCCAGAGGTGCATCCAGCTGCATGTGTCCCTGATAATTAATCTGGCAACATTTGCATCCAGCTGAACGTTTCCCTGATAATTACTCCGGCAAGAGGTGGATCCAGCTGCACGTGTCCCTGATAATTACTCCGGCAAGAGGTGCATCCAGCTGCACGGGTCCCTGATAATTACTCTGGCAAGAGGTTCATGCAGCTGCAATTGACCCTGATAATTACACCGGCCAGAGGTGCATCCAGCTGCATGTGTCCCTGATAATTAATCTGGCAATATTTGCATCCAGCTGAACTTGTCCCTGATAATTACTCCGGCAAGAGGTGCATCCATGTGCACGTGTCCCTGATAATTACTCTGGCAAGAGGTGCATCCAGCTGCACGTGTCCCTGATCATTACTATGCTAAGAGGTGAATCCAGCTGCAGGTGAACCTGATAATTACACTGGCCAGAGGTGCATCCAGCTGCAAGTGAACCTTATAATTACAGCGGCAAGAGTTACATCCAGCTGCAAGTGACCCTGAGAATTACTCCGGAAAAGGGTGCATCCAGCTGCATGTATCCCTGATAATTATTCCGGCAAGAGATGCATCCAGCTGCACATGTCCCTGATAATTACTCCGGCAAGAGGTGCATCCAGCTACACGTGTCCCTGATAATTACTCCACCCTGATAATTACAGTGTCAAGAGGTGCATCCAGCTGCACATGTCCCTGATAATTACTCCGGCAAGAGGTGCATCCAGCTACACGTGTCCCTGATAATTACTCCACCCTGATAATTACACCGGCCAGAGGTGCATCCAGCTGCATGTGTCCCTGATAATTACTCTGGCAAGAGATGCATCCAACTTCAAGTATCGCTGATAATTACACTGGCAAGAGTTGTATCCAGCTGTATGTGTCCATGATAATTACACTGGCAAGAGGTGCATCCAGCTGCACGTATCCCTGATAAGTACTCTGGCAAGAGGTGCATCGAGCTGCACGTGTCCCTGATAATTACTCCGGCAAGAGGTGCATCCAGCTGCAAGTGACCCTGATAATTACACTGGCAAGAGGTGAATCCAACTACACGTGTCCCAGATAATTACACCGGCAAGAGGTTTATCCAGCTCTAAGTGACCCTGATAATTACACCAGCAAGAGGAGCATCCACCTACACTTGTCCCTGATAATTACTCAACCCTGATAATTACAGCGGCCAGAGGTGCATCCAGCTGCATGTGTCCCTGATAATTACTCTGGCAAGAGGTGCATCCAGCTGCACGTGTCCCTGATAATTACTCCGGCAAGAGGTGCATCCAGCTGCACGTGTCCCTGATAATTACTCTGGCAAGAGGTGCATCCAGCTGCACGTGTCCCTGATCATTACTATGGTAAGAGGTGCATCCAGCTGCAGGTGACCCTGATAATTACACTGGCCAGAGGTGCATCCAGCTGCAAGTGACCCTGATAATTACACTGGCCAGAGGTGCATCCAGCTGCAAGTGAACCTTATAATTACAGCGGCAAGAGTTACATCCAGCTGCAAGTGACCCTGATAATTACTCCGGCAAGAGGTGCATCTAGCTGCATGTGTCCCTGATAATTATTCCGGCAAGAGATGCATCCAGCTGTACGTGTCCCTGATAATTACAGTGGCAATAGGTGCATCCACTGCAGGTGACCCTGATAATTACATCAGCCAGAGGTGCGTCCAGCTGCATGTGTCCCTGATAATTACTCTGGATAAGAGGTGCATCCAACTACAAGTATCGCTGATAATTACACTGGCAAGAGTTGCATCCAGCTGTATGTGTCCATGATAATTACACTGGCAAGAGGTACATCCAGCTCCACGTGTCCCTGATAATTAAAAACACAAGAGCTGCATCCATCTCCACGTGTCCCTGATAATTACTCTGGCAAGAGGTGCATCCAGCTGCACGTGTCCCTGATCATTACTATGGTAAGAGGTGCATCCAGCTGCAGGTGACCCTGATAATTACCCTGGCCAGAGGTGCATCCAGCTTCAAGTGAACCTTATAATTACAGCGGCAAGAGTTACATCCAGCTGCAAGTGACCCTGATAATTACTCCAGCAAGAGGTGCATCCAGCTGCATGTGTCCCTGATAATTATTCCGGCAAGAGATGCATCCAGCTGTACGTGTCCCTGATAGTTACTCGGGCAAGAGGTGCATCCAGCTGCATGTGTCCCTGATAATTACTCCGGCAAGAGGTGCATCCAGCTGCACGTGTCCCTGATAATTACAAAGACAAGAGGTGCATCCAGCTGCACGTGTCCCTGATAATTACTCTGGCAAGAGGTGCATCCAGCTGCACGTGTCCCTGATCATTACTATGGTAAGAGGTGCATCCAGCTGCAGGTGACCATGATAATTACACTGGCCAGAGGTGCATCCAGCTGCAAGTGAACCTTATAATTACAGCGGCAAGAGTTACATCCAGCTGCAAGTCACCCTGAGAATTACTCCGGCAAGAGGTGCATCCAGCTGCATGTGTCCCTGATAATTATTCCGGCAAGAAATGCATGCAGCTGTGCGTGTCCCTGATAATTACAGTGGCAAGAGGTGCATCCAGCTGCACATGTCCCTGATAATTACTCCGGAAAGAGGTGCATCCAGCTGCATGTGTCCCTGATAATTACTCTGGCAAGAGGTGCATCCAGCTGCACGTGTCCCTGATCATTACTATGGTAAGAGGTGCATCCAGCTGCAGGTGACCCTGATAA